>NC_060077.1:92445078-92737578 GCF_922984935.1 Meles meles | reverse complement strand
AGGGGCACTGTGTGGCTTTTTTACTTTGGTGAGTCTAGGTAAGTGTAACACAAGAGGGTTTTTTAAATTAAAATGTATGCCTTTAATACAAATTTTAGAATGGGCTCATCTCATCATACAAAAATGTGGAAATATTTAATTTGGCCCTTCTATGAAAAGTGAATTTACTTGGTCAATATAGAGAATTAGGGAGGAAACTGACAGGAAGGAACGGCAGCTCTTTCCAGCTGGGTTATAAAATGAGGTCTTCATTCATAATTGCAACGTCTCCAATTCAGTGAGGTCCTTCGGCACCCCCACCCAGAAGTTTAAATGCTTATATGATCAGAGAATTTGGCCCTCGAGTCTCCAATATATGTGTTCTTCCCCAGTGGGAAACCTGTAACAGTCTTGTAGAGGCTACTTAAAACATTCGTGGAAAAACACGAAATCTAGGCCAAAATAAATAAAATGGCTTAGTTCCTGCAACTTGCTTGGGACAGACAGGCTTAGGGCAGAAGGCGCAGGCGAGGCGTTCCGGGAATGGGGGGCCAGGAGTCCGGGGCGCAGGGTGCTCTGGGCGCCCCCGCCCCGCGTTCTGTCCTTGTGCGCGTGCAGTGGTGGCGGGGGCTCCCCGCGCGGCTCGGGGGGCCCCGGCCGTGCCCCGCCGCCCCGGCCGCGCTCGGGGTTGATTCGTACCACCTTGCAAGGAAGTGAACGCTTCGCACGGGAAGGGGAGGTGCCTGCGCCGGCCGCCGGGCGACGCGCCGCTCCGAGGACGCCCGGGGCTGCCGCCGGGCTCAGGGCCGCGGCGATCGCGGGACGCGCGGCTCCCCTCGTCGCCCCCCTCACCCTTTCGGAGGAGTCAAATCCGGCTTTTAGAGCGCGGGGAGGGTGGGGATATCCGGTGCCTCCCGGACGCCGGGAGAAAGGGGGAGGGCGGAGAGGATCCGCGGCCAGTCTGCGCTGAGCAGATTCAAACCAAAACAAAAAGATTAAAGGAGCAGCGGCCGGGGTGGCAGCGATCCCCAGGCCGGGACCCCGGGGGTGGCGCGTCCGGGGACCACGGGGGCTGTGCGGACTGCGGGCGCTGCGCGCGGCGGGGAGGGGGGGCGGGAGCCCGTCCTTGTGGGGAAGGGGGGGGGAGTGGAGGGGAGCACGCGGGCCGGAGGAGGGGCGGACCCGCCTGCTCCGCCCGCCCGCTCCGAGCCCAGCCGAGTCGAGCGGCCCGGGCTGGGCGCGACCCTGGCCCGCGGCGGCGCAGAAAGCGGGCAGAGGCGCGGGCCATGCTGCGGCTGGCGTCCGCCGGGGCCAGAGCCATCGTGGACATGTCGTACGCCCGCCACTTCCTGGACTTCCAGGGCTCCAACATCCCCCGCGCCATGCAGAAGCTGGTGGTGACCCGGCTGAGCCCCAACTTCCGCGAGGCCGTCACCCTGCTCCGGGACTGCCCGGTGCCTCTCCCCGGGGACGGAGACCTCCTCGTCCGGAACCGGTGAGCCCGGCGCGCGCCTCCCGCCCCGGCGGGGCCCCGGCCCGCTCTGCGCCGCTTCCCGGCTGTCCCCGGCCCGCCTGCGTCCCCGCACTCCGGCGAGCGCTCGGGCGCACAGCCTGACTTTGCGAGATCCCGGGAAGTTGAACCCGCCGCCATCTGGCGAAGGCGAACGCAATGTGACTGTTGCTGGTGTGAATACCCGATGCCACCGAACGTCCTCATAACTGAGGGTTATTTTAATTTGGGATTCCCCTCCCCTCCCCCAGCCCTCCCTCCTCCCCCTCCCGCTCCCGAAATAAAACCGACGGGACCCAGAAGGGGAGGCTCCCCGCCCGGCCCACCCGCGCGCACCCACGACTCCTGCGTTCCCATAATCTTTAGTGTGGACCGGGAACGGGCTGGACACAAACTGCGACGTTTAGGTAACGTGCTTTGGAGGAAGGAGGCCGAGGACCCGGCTGGCTTTTCCTGTGCGCTCCAGGTTGGCAGCCGCCTCGCAATGGCGGAGCCCTGTCGTTGGGTGCGTTGGTGTGCACCTCGCCGGTGTCGTCTGCGTGTTGTCGGTGCTGTATGGCTGTTGTCTATGCCCCAGAGCCTACCGACAGGCTCGTGGCGCGTCCGGGGCGGCTGGGTCAGGGCCGGGGTGGGGGCACCGCTGCATTTGCCGGCGCGTTTTGCAGACCTCTGGGTGGTACTCGGGTGGGTTTCCCTACCTTCTGATCGCCTCTTCCACCCCCACACTCCCTACCTGACTGTGTCTGCAGCTCACTAATCTTCAGTAACTGGTGACGCGCGGGAAGGAAAGGGACCTCACTCTGTAGGAGCCGTGCCCTCTGCTCTCTGTTCGCTGGGTCCCCTAGCTGCTGACTCGCAGCCAGGGCGTTCGCCATTCCTCGATCCCCTGCGTTAGAGCAGGACTCGCCCGCCTGCTCTGGCGCGTGCGAGGGGTTACAGTGTTGTATGTTTCCTGCGAGGGAAGGAAGGAGTGAGTTGAGAGTGTAACTATGTTGTAAATTGTTTCTTAGAAAGTACTATAAGACTCCTGCAAGGCGTGAAAGGCAAAGTGTACCCTACCCCAGTGGCTTGATGCAGCGTTTAATCCGCTTATTTTAGAGATTCGGATCAGCCTTCCAAAGACTGCAAAATTGAGTAATATGGTCCTAATGAAAAACTTCTGGAAACCTGTTGGAAATGTAAAAATTGAGGGAGCCAAGAGTGGGACTGAGTGGAAGCTGGCTGCGGCGGGGTGCAGAGTGCCTTAAAGGTAGATGTGTGTGTCCTAAAAGTTTTCGTGGGTGGAAACAGGGCTGCAGAGGATTGCTTCATTATGGGATTAAGCGCTAAAGCTGTTGAGATAAGGACTTGCTTCCTACTAAGTTAAGAAGAAGGAACACACGCAGAACACACAAGACACATGAGTGATTTGCTGGAAGTTGAGATGAGAAGCAGGCTGAAAAGCTCAGCCTTTCACAAGCAAAAAGTTTGAAACGGGCTGTTTTCTTTTCTCGTAATTTTTCTGACCACTTACACTACTGACGGTGAGCACTGATGTAAAAACACACAGCACTGCTTAAATAAAATCCCCTACAGATACCGGGTGTGCAAGGGGGGGGGGAGGGGGCGACTGAGCGGAGCTGGCAGAAGAAGGTGTGAAGTTAAAGGAGGACCAGTTGCCCTCCGAGTGGGACCACCCTCCAGCACTGTCCAAGGAGCTGCTCCCGCTGGGCAGCACCTGGTCCATGGCTTCTCTACCTGTGAAAGTACATCAGGTCCTTGGGTTGTCCTCCCCTCCTCTGGCTCCTCTCCCTGCTCCCTCACCGTCCCCTCTCGCCTTCTCCTTCCCTGCCAGTGCCCAGGTGCCCCTGCGCCAGGTCACTGGGGATGGTCCCTGAGTTGGGTGGTCAGGATTCCAGAGTGCCAGCTCTCCCACAGTTGGAGCTCCTCAGCTTGGTTTGCTTTAGAATCCAGGCCGGTCTTTCCCCCACATATGCCAAGCGTCCTTTAACACAAGTAGTATATTTATATGTACAACTTGACCTCTAACTGCTACGGTGAAGCCCGCGTCAGAAGGAGAATGGAGCCAGTTTTCTGCACATTGAGAGGAGGTGAAATCTTTGTATCCCCTTTCCCTACCCTGTGGAAAATCTGCTTCTGTCCCCAAATTGGAAGGAGATCCTTTATACTCCGCAAATAGTGTCCGGGGAGTTGGAATTGTACAGATTTTTTTTTTAAGAGCAGACTGCAAGTCTGTTTGCTGCAGGTTATTTCATTTTAACCCTAGACCAAATCTCCTCCACAACAGTGTTAATTGCGTAAAAATTTCATGCAAGCGCTTTTCATTTTTACCATAATAAAAATCTCTGAAATGAATGACATAGGCATGCATTCACTTGTTTGGAAAGGTGTTTGGGGATTTTAACTGTGTGCTGCCTGGCTTTTCCTTTGAGTTGAATATTTGCACATCTCATCCCATCTTAACAGAAAATAGAAATTCTGTATTCACGGAGAAGGACGTGCTTTTAAGCCAGTCCTGGATTTAAGATAATGAAGTTTATTCCATTTAGGAAAACTGTGAGAGGGGTGCTTAAAAGCCCTGCAGAACGTGTAATTGATGTTCCTTTATCCACTTCTCACTTTCATACATCCGAGGACAACTTCACATTCCCTCCCAATGCCCAGCCCTCAAGAAGAGAAGGAAGAAAGGCACCCTCCGGTTAAGTCAGCTTGCGGGCGATTTTTAGCTTTTTTTCGAAGGATAGTGACACATGATTTCGTTTCCAAATATTTCTAACGATTTTCTGCTCAAGTGTAAGATAATGGAGCAAAGAGTTTATAGGAAAGGCAAAGAGCGTGGTGGGGGGTGGGGAAGGCGTTTTTGATAAACGGTTTGTTGCTCACGGGAGGGCAAGAGCATTTCTGCTGATTCCTCAGGCCGAGATTTTCTTTTCTTTCTTTTTCTTCCGTTGCTTTCATTTTTTTCTTCTCTTTTCTCTTCTTTCTTCTCTTTCTTCCTTCTTTCTTTCTTTTTAAGAAAATCTGATCTGGGCGACTTTGTCTCCCAATATTGAAGGCTCCGGACCTCACGTTTTGTTTTTGTTCAAAGAAAGCGTTTCCCTCCTCCTGCAGGACTGCCCATTTCATCACAAGCACGACGAAGGGGTTCAGCACTCTTTAGTATAAATAAGCCGGGCACCTCTCGGAGGGTATATATTTGGGGAAAGCCCACCCCAGTCCCATTCTTTTTCCTGGGGTTCCTCGATTTTAGGATCCCCCGGTCTGACGGCTAGAACCTTGCACTTACTACGAACATATATTTTAAATTAAAGAGGGTACAAGGAGAGTCTCGGAATGCAGGCATTCTACCAAGCCTGTCTTTCCTTTCTTTTTCTCGCTCGCTTCCCCTTCCTGTCCCCTGCTCCCCGACCCGGGCCCCCTTTCCCACTGCGCCAGCCGCGCGCTTGAACTTGTTTCTGGAGGAGCGGAAGGCGCGGGCTCCGGACCGTCACGCGGCCCCAGGTAAGGACCAAGGCGCTGGCGGGCAGCAGCGGATCCCCACCTGCTGCGGCAGCCGCGCGGGGGTCCGAGGGAGGCGGGGGCCGAGCCAGGCGGAGAGACCCACCCGGGAGTGGGCGAGGCGCGCCGAGCGGAGGAGCGGAGGGCTGTCGCCACCAGCCCGAGACTTCTTCACCGACGACACAAGCAGTTTAGAAGGAGGCAGGACGGGGGAAGGGGGAGGGGAGACACGAAAAACGGGGGTGCGCGGGAGGCCAAGGTCACGGTCCGGCTGCCCCAGGCCCCAGAGCTGGGGCCGAGGCGCTCCAGCGTGCCCTGGCCTTGGGACACCTCCCCGCCCCCCAACCAAGAGCTTGACTGCCCCTGGGTCCAAGCTCCGCGGCCCGTGCTGACTATGCTTGTCCACCTGACTCCCGCCGGGCTCAGGGAGGACGAGGTCACGGTCTCAGGCCTGGGTGGAGGCCCCTCCTCCCAACGCCCGCCGGCGGGGCCCGGACCCAGCCGGCTCCGGGAGTCCCAGTCCTTGATCGAGCCAGTCAGTGGCGGCGGTGGAGAGGCCGGGACGGGAGGGTGCGCAGTCAGCGGAGGCCGGCACTTCCGAGGGCAGACAGTTCCAGAAGGATTTCTGGGGCTCCGCAGGCTGGCCGGGCGCGCTGAGGGTGCTGCAGGGGAGACGCAGGGCTGTCCGCAGCCTGGAAGGGGCGCGCCGAGGTAGATTTAAGCAGCCGCTGGTCAGCTGCACGCACCCCGGCTCCCAGCAGCGCCCACTCCCACCTCCACGGGGCCGTCCTCCACCCTCCCGCGCTGGTGCCCTCTCCCCTCCACTTTTCTCCCGCGTGGGCCCTGCTTGGTCTTGTCACCTCGCTCTGGGAAGTGGCAAACCACAAAGGGAAGGTGGGGGAGACTTTTCCTCCAGCAGCCCCCCGCCAGGCGCAGTCCTTGGCAGGGGGAGGAACCCAGGGCCCAGCCTCCGCAGGGGCTTCCCTCTGAGCACAAGGCAGGGGTGCCCTGCGGGAAAGGGCCTCTCCAGTGAGGACTGACACAGGAGGGGAGAAAGGCACGGGAAGGGTTAATTGTGGGCCCAGAGACCTGAGCTGGCGGTTGGGCCTCAGTCCCCCACCTCTGGAGCAAACCCGAGGCTTCCATCCGGAGGACCCCTCCTGGGTCTGGGCTTTACCGCCTACAGCCGGGCGGGAGGCAAGACTCTTCAGCGGGGCTCTGCCCTGGCTGCCTTCTCTGAAGTCCAGAGGCAGGCTCTGAGCAAGCTGGCCCCCTTTTTAAAAGACCCAACCTTCATAATGATGTAAATTTAAATGAAAGGGGGGGGGCAGTCCCAAAACAGAATGTAAGCATCTTGGTATTAAATCCCAAATGAAAAAGCAGCAAAAATCATTTTCTCCACTTTTCGTTATCACGTTATCATGGATGGTGTGGAATTCTGCAGTGTGTTCTTGAGGCTGCGTGGTGTGCTAACTTCTGAAAGCAGCTTGACGTGCCCCCAGAGAAATTGTTTCCTGCTTGCTGCTTTCTACAGTATGCCGGAGCGTTCAGTATTGTAGATATAGGGGGTATAGTCATAAGGGAGCATTTATAAGTACAAAGTGTTGTCTATAACATGGTGGGAGTGGGTCCTTGCACAGGGCAGTTTGGGTTTATTAAGTTAAATTAAAAGTGAATTATTTTAAAATGACCGACTCACCAGCTTTCCTTGTGCCACCAGATACCACCGTCTTTTCATTTCATTATGGGTGGAAGTGACATTTTTAGGGTCCTCCATTATGTGTCTAAGCCACCACCTGACATTTTTTAGTAGACAGCTTTTTTTTTTTCCTTAGGTATCAGGATATTTTTGTTATGAGGTTTACCGAGATGAAAAAAGGCTGGTAAAAATACCGACCTCGCAATTAAATTGACTCTGGATACCAAAGTGAAAATAATCATCTGGTATTAATCAAGTTATGTCTCTGCTTCTTGTTGAGGAAAAATATAGTGACGATTTGCTTTCCTTTTCATCTGAAAAGAACTGTAAGATGTTGAATATTCCATAAAACTCCCTACCCTTATGAGACAATTTTTGTTCAATTAATCAAAATGCATATTTTCATGCTGGACGTAGTTACATCAGAAAGAAAATTTGCTGCAGCCACTCTAACCATGTTTTAAACAACCCCCTGGTAACGCGTAACAGCCGATGACCTTGCAGGCTGCGTCAATCTTCAATAATATCATTGTCATTACTGTTATTATCCGAAGTGTTAAATTGTTGCCAGAATCAATGCAAGTCTACTTCTTTGAATATATTTTATCTCACTGTTGTTTTTTAACATCTTTGTTAAGAGGCCAATTAATTTCGGACTCATAGCTCCAGTGGAGTTTACATATAAGAGGGCTTCCTGACTTTATTTTTTTTTTAATGCTGTATTTCGCCTTTGAATGGAAGGGAGGGAAGTAAAAGCATGTGATATAAACAACTTGGGGCTTCAGGGGCTATGGAGTGATCCCCTGCCCTGATTTAAAAAATCAAATATACCAAAACTCAGACTGCAAATACTTGCTTAATTTCTCTTTTTCAAATGAATATCTGGACTGGTTTGTTGTTGTTGTTGTTGTTTTTAATTTTTATTTTTTCTGGAATCCTACTAGATAGATAGCTGAGCCACCAGTCCACAGTCACTGGAACCAGAGGAATTTTTTCTACACAGACTATCAAGGCCTTGATGAGGAGAACATCTTAACGAGTCTGTCTGTCTGTTTTCTTCTAGATTCGTCGGTGTCAATGCAACTGACACAACTATTCTGCAGGCAGATACGACCCTTCGGTCAAGACCCCCTTCGATGTGGGTTTTGAAGGCGTAGGGGAGGTGGTAGCCGTGGGCCTGTCAGCCAGTGCCAGCTACGCCGTTGGCCAAGCGGTGGCGTACATGGCCCCCGGCACCTTCGCTGAGTACACGGTGGTGCCTGCCCGAGTGCGTCTCCCTGCCAGTAAGCGCTGCCACTGCGTACATCAGCCTGAGCGAGCTTGGAGGGCTGTCGGAAGGGACAAAAGTTTTGGTGACGGCGGCAGCTGGGGGGACAGGCCAGTTTGCCGTGCAGCTTGCAAAGAAGGCCAAGTGCCATGTAATTGGCACCTGCTCTTCCGATAAAAAATCCGCTTTTCTGAAATCCATTGGCTGTGATCGTCCCATCAACTATAAGACCGAGCCTGTGAGCACTGTCTTGAAGCAGGAGTACCCCAAAGGTGTGGATGTGGTCTATGAATCCGTCGGGGGCGCCATGTTCGACTTGGCCCTGGATGCCTTGGCTGTCAAGGGGCGTCTGATAGTCATTGGCTTCATCTCTGGCTACCAGACTCCTACTGGCCTTTCTCCTGTGAAAGCAGGGACATTACCGGCCAAACTGCTGAAGAAATCTGCCAGTGTCCGCGGCTTCTTCTTGAACCATTCCCTTTCTAAGTATCAAGCAGCCATGGACCACTTGCTTAAGATGTACGCGACTGGAGACCTGCTCTGTGAGGTGGACCTTGGAGATCGGTCTGCAGAGGGCAGGTTTATTGGCCTGGAGTCTGTATTCCGGGCTGTTGATTATATGTACATGGGACAAAACACTGGAAAAATTGTAGTTGAATTACCTCGCTCTGTCAACAGTAAGCTCTAAAAACAGAACAATGACATAAATCCAAGGAGAAAGAAAATGGGCACTTTACTCCTCAGAATTACTCAAATCAAGTTATTTGTAGATGGCTAATGGGTATGATATTTCTTAAACAAAAGTCAGGAGTTAATGAATAAGTTTCTCTTTATTTCTTCTCTCTCTCTCTCTCTCTCTCTTTGCCCCTCCCTTGAAAAAAATGCTAATAAAAACTTCTCTTGATGGCTCAGAGGTAAAACCGTTATATTCAATCCTTTGGTCATGGACCGTCTCATTCCAGATTTTATTGTTCCAGAGAATTAAATTAATTCCTGATGCAAGATCTGATCAAATCAGTATGTCTTCAGCTTGATGAGATTTTAAAATCAGTCTTGAAAATAGTTCACAAATTCTTTACTTTGGGAAAGTTTGGTCTTAGGCTAATGAGCAGTTAATAAATGAGAGAGAGAACAGAAAGGCTGCCATATATTTTCAGAGTCCATATTCCCAGGAAATGGCCCTCCCTGCCTTTTCTACAAATTACCAACTATCTAAATAGAAATTGAGAGGAATTCTCCCAAAACCTTGATTTTGTTAGGTCATTAGAAAAATGACTATTTGAACACAGACCTATTTTTTTTAAAGTGTCTATTATTTAATGCTTTATGCACGATTATCCCAGTGAGGCCTGTGTGGAACCCCAAGTTTGTCTCTGCCCTTAAGAAGCAAATTCGTGTTGAAAACCGATTAAGACAAAAGCAGGCTTTAGGAAGGGGTACTACAGAGATGGGGGGTGCTTTAAAAACTTCGGACCTGCCCCGGGAAGGGAGCGGCTGTGCTGCGTCCACATCCACGGGGAGGGTCTGCCTAACAAAGGGGAAGCAGTCTCTAGGCATACAGCCAGAGATTAATAACAGCATCCCTCCTCTGCCTGAAGCAGGCTCTATCAGACAGCGCTGTGCAGAGGAGGGCCTGACGCAATGTAAAATAACAAGACATTCGCTTCATGTTTCAGACTTTCGGGCACAATGTGTTTTCTCTCTGCTCTTGCAAACAGGCTAGTGCATGTGGCACAGAGCGCTGTCCCCGTGTCCCCATTTTACTTCCCCACGCGCGATGTGGCAATGAGCGGCTCCTCCTCTCTACGGCCCACTGCGCAGGGTCACACGTGAGAGGCACGTCCCGAGCCCCTTCTGGGGAATCGCGCGCAGCCCACGCGCCGGCCTCCTGTCCTTCAGCTCGCAGGGCAGGCTGCGGCCCCCAGCGCTTGGACATCCCGCCGTGCCTCTCTGGGGGGAGGCAGAGCCCGCCGACTATCTTTCACAGCCGTGGGTTTCAGCGTCCCTGACCTGCTCCGTAGACAGGAACGCAATTAAAGATGCTCCAGGAAACTTGGTGACCGCCTTTAATGTTTCTCTTCTCCCATCTCGAGGGGCGAGGAAATCCCACCGCTGAATAGCGGGTTAGTATCTGTTTTGCAAGATTTACTCATTTTCAGGTGCCTGACTTAGCTGCTAGCGTGCATGCACAACAATACAATTTATATGGTAAATGGGCCCGAGTAATGGCTGCACTGAATGTTATGGCTGCGCTGAAGGGAGATGTCACGGTAAATAGTCGCCAAATTATGGATCGTGGCGTAGTGTCACAGCCGCTCTGAAGACAGATCGCACCGGGGCGATCGCCACCGGGACGTCTGTGAGTTATGAAGAAGGCGAGCGGCCTGATGCGGGGCTCTTTGTGCCCTCCTTAGGGCAGGGGGTGCCGGCGCAGGGTGCCAGAGGAGCGGCGCAGCGTGGCGCTCGGGGGTCATCTGTCCCTTTCCCACCCAGCAGCTCCGGCCACATGAAGGAGGCGTCTCCACCCGCTTTCAGCAGCGCCCGCACACGCGGGGCAGGGTCAGGTTCTGGGAAGCTCAGTGCCCAGAAGTGACCGGCCACGGGCGGACACTGCGATCCACCCGAGCCGTCCACGGAGGTGATGCGATTTCACGGGGCATCTGTTGCTTCCCACGCAGATGGATGTGCACGTGAACCGGGCTGCCCCTCTCCCCCCACGGAGGCTCCGGGAGCAAGGACCCCGCCAGCTGAACGGCTGCTTCCAAACTGCAGTGCGTCCCGGTTTCTTTCATTTTAATGGGAGGGTAATAAAGATGAAAGACCAGCATTTGAACTGATGGATCCCTTAAGCTACAGAATAGAAATTTATGATGTTTTGAAGGAATAGACGAAATTCAGCGATGTAAAAAAAAAAAAAATGTTTTTTCAAACACCCAAGTCTAAAATAAAATATAATCTGAAAACCTCATGCTCACGTTCCCCAAACTCAGGAACTACAGTGCATGCTGTTTTCATTTATTCTTAGAAAACAAGCATGAAAGATTCCGCCCATTCAGATAATGCCGAAAATATGTTTAAACTTTTTTTTTTCTTATTCTTCTGAAAAATGATTTGTAAATTGAGGGTCATAGTTCAGTATCAGTTTCATCTTCTGGGATTATTGTTCAGGACGAGCCTGTAATGGGAGGTGAAATGGTGCGACACGCAGCACCCCTTCCTGAACTGCATTACATATCACAGAACGTACCTCCGTAATTCAGGGCGATTGTCAGTCTTTGTGTTAGAGACAGGGCTGGGGCTGAGCGATGCTGGGTGATGAGTTATTTCTCGGTTCTCAGGGTGGCCTTCTCTGCACCTCAGCCTTGAGGTCTCTGGCGGGGCAGATGGAGGGGTTTGACTTTGAGGAGCCATTCCTTGCCATTCCATTGTGACTTCTAAAAAAGCGAGTGCTATATTCCTTCACGTTTGTTTTGCATGCAAAAAAAAAAAAAAAGCCAACAGTGTCTTTTCGGGTCTCTTTGAGGATGACTCCTGCTAGTAAATATGGTCAGCATTTTTTAAAAAAAAATTTTTTCAGGGAATAGTTCACAAAGAAATGACACGGAAGTTTTGCTTCATATGCTCTATACATTGTTATTATATGATCTCATCTGAATACAGTTTCTCCAGAGTAGGACAGAGCCTCTGTAAATGGTCATTAGTATTACATTCAGTATTTATCTAATGAAAGTGCAGTGACAAGTAGCTGCTGCTTATTAAAATGAAAATCCTGCGTTATGTACTTAAGGAACATTCTGGCTAATGAGGGTGTAATGTCCTCAGTACAACACAGACCTTCTTTTTGCGTTCCCCACCACAAGACGCTGGAAACTTGACAAATGATATCATTTAAGACACATGCCTGCCGTAGGGACCTGTTTTTTGGCTTCCTGTTTCTGGCTTTTATTTGGGTAACATTTCTAATGACCACCCGACTTGTAACGGGTAATGTTTTAACCCCTTCATAGAGTTTCCAATTAGCATGAATTTACTACATTCGGGGTTTCCCTTAAAACGGGGCAGGGGGTGTTTAGTACTGAAAATATTTTTCTTGATCACTTTACCACATGTACATATGGGACAAATACCACATTTTAGATTTATATATAAACAGATGAGCAACGTGCAACTTTCAGAAAAAAACACGACAGAAAAAGACCAAACACAATCAATCGTGGATGATAATTTCCTAAGGGCTACAATTTGCGTTTTATGAATGTAACCCAGATGTGAGATGGCCCGATTTGGTGGACTCCTAATCACTGTTCTCTAGCCTTCCCCCTCTCTGCTTTTATTACATATCGTTTGTTATTTATAGTACTTATGTAGAGACATGAAACTTATCTATGCAAACATTATTCGTTAGTTTGGGGATTGGGGATTTGTTGGGGGTTTTTTTTTTGAAAGTTCGATTTTCTGTAACTAATGTTTTAGTTAGGGCCCAGAGCTAAATATTTAGGATGATATTTCAGAAGTCAGAGAGGATTTTTAAACTTCAAATGATGTTGCTTCCTAGACCTTTAGCATTGTTATTTCAACTTATAAAGAGAGGAATGTTTAATAGGAGAACCTTATTGCTGTGACCCTGAGCAAAGTATGCAACGTTGCCAAGAGAGGAAGAAAAAAAAGAGACAAAACACTATCCAAAATACGTAAGGAATATTTTTACCAACAAGTAATTCTTGCTAGTAGAGAGTTGATACTCAGGGAAAGCCAGGTAAGGTGTGTGCATGAGGTTTCTAGGTAACTCCTTCACTGGGTCTCTGTGTCGCTGGGCTGTGATGGGAAGACTGAGCTCTCATCTGTCCCCAGAGCAGCGGTTTCTGCCAGCATGCAGCTCCCCCTCAGGGCTGGCTCGGGCTTCTCCAGGGGCGCGGACACTCCCGGGCAGCATGTCTTGGATCCCTCACGTGGAAAGGTAAGTACTGCATGGAGTACAGTTTGGGGGACCAGTGTGTGCCTCGTAGGTCCTGAGCAGCACTGAGCCAAAAGCACAGAGATTTCAATAGCCCCCCAAAGTAAGAGTTTCCCTTGAAGGGCACTATGTGACGGTGTCTTTCTGCCAACATGAAATTAAAATAATAATTAAAACACACCCTGCTGACTGGCGGTAGCACCAGTACGAGAGACGGATTGCTGCTTAGAGCTCGGGAAAGGGCTCCGGACGATCATCAGCCACTGCCGCCTTGCCCTCTGCACCAGAGGGCTACACTCTCTCTTAGAATGACTTGCACGGATGATGTCTTTGTCAGGGGGGATGTAGGACCGTGTTCTGGGACGCGAGGCCATCCTGCGCAGATGAGTCTGCCTTGCCATCTGCCTGCCCCTGAGAGGTCGGCCGGCACATACTTACAGCTGGAAGGATCCCGGGACACCCTCTGTCCCCCCAAAAGGAGGAGACCCCGTTGTCTTTTAAATGGTAAAATTTGGGATTTAAGCCACCATTTACTCCTACCCATTGTATAAATTAAGAAACCAAAGCCCAGGAAGGACAGCTGCCTCGTCTAGGGTGGTAGAGTTCACTAGCCTCAGGGGTGAAGTCAGAACACAGGAAGGCGCCTGTCCAGGACCCCAGACAGTCTTGGCCTTAGCCCCTTCGTCCTTTGCCAACGTCCCTCAGGACGTGGCTGGTTACAAGTACTGCAGAATCACAGCTGCCCTTTGTTGCAAATATTTTTGTGGGTGAGATGATGACCAACCCACGAAGAATATCATGGTTCAGACCACGAAAGTGTGTTCACTCAAGACCCCCTTTAATCCAGCACAAGTCACGGGTCCAGATCATTTGATTCCGTGTCATCTAAATATCACACCAGCTTCTGGGGGGGGAAGTACTCAGTGGAATTAATGGCTGAATGCTCACAATTTCGTTTTAATGCTACAAGGAAGGTCTCTGTCCTATCAATGCATTCTTGGATGTCCAATAAAGAAAATCTTTATTATCATGTGTTGAGTGGGTTTTTTTTTTCCTAGAGTCATTTCACCTGCTTATGGTATTGCCTATAGAAAGCTGGTGTTTGACCATCATAATTTTGGTACCAGCAAAACGTCTAGAATCTGAACTTGCCGTTCCACCTGAAAGTGAGCCTGAACCCCACAGACTCAGGGCTGTAACGGGCGGACGCCTGTGCCAGCAGCAGGGAGAACTGGAAGGGGTGGGGGTGGGGAAAGACACTGGTGGGTTCCACGTGTGCGCACGCGTGGCAGGAATCTCTTGCCGAGAGACAAGCCCTTCAAAACCACAGGACATGGAACGTTCGTGCCTCTCTACATCAGCCCTGCCTTCCTTGAACTCATGCATAAGAAGCGCAAACTTTCAACTTTACCCGAACAAATCCTTTCCCAATAGAAATAGCTTCCTTTAGCATTGAACAAAACACTTCCCGGGAACAGCAGCAATGTCAAAGGCGATCTCATTTCCTAGAAAGCCTCAGTTCCCACCAGGCGACTGGAAGCAACAGTGACCCCTCTCTATGTTGTTGGAATTTACATTTGGAAATTGAATTGTCTCCTTGAGGGTCTTTCCTCAACTTTGAGGAAAGTATCTTTTGGAGAATTTCTTACATGTAGGTACAGCAGGGTACGTGGAAGGAGACGGAGCTGAGTCAGGACCCGTGCCCCCCCCCCCCCCCGCTGGAAAATACGCTCATTCTCTAGGCAGTAAATTAAACTGTCATTGCTGAGGAATATTCGTCGTTGCAACTTGTACGTGCACTTTGCCTGCCATCTTGAAACGTGCTTCCAGACTTGACCAGTTGAAAACAAGGCCACCATCTTCCCCTCTTTTATGGTTAGATAAGCAAAGAGGGATAGAGGAGCGATCCCCATTTCAGAGATGGGAGAGTCGAGTGCAGAGAAATGATTCGCCTTTGATCCCTCAGCCACTGGCGGGACAGAGCCTGGGGCCCTTGGACAGAGTTCTCAGACCGAGGCTGGTTTTCCCACTAGGAAGTGTTGCTCATCCAAGTTCACCCTGCACACACATCACCTGTTGCGAGGCAGGTCCGGACCGCGCAGGGCTATGGTGACGCCTGACCGACCGCGTTTCCCGGGGGAGGCCGAGGCTGCGGCTCCGGGGAACACACTTCCAGGAAGAAGGCACGCGGGTCACACTGCTTTTGAAGAGATTCCCTTCTTGTGAAATGCTGCGTTAGAAGGCATTTCTGAGCCCCCCAGAGGCTACCTGGGTAGGAATTACAAAGACGAGAACACGAGAGAACTATGAAAATGGCCTTTTATGCTCACGGCTCAACTTCTTCACACGAGCCGTCCCTTCTGAAACTCTGCTGCGACACCCACCGCCCGGCTGCTCTCTGCAGCGACCTGTAATGACTGTGTCCAGGCAGGTCTGGAGGCAGGTAATGGCAGTGTCCTGGAACCGCTCAGCAAAAGGGGCCCGCAGAGGCCCGACGCTTCCACTGCCTTCAAACAGAAGCAGGCCTCCAAGGACCGCGCCTCTGCTCCGTTCCCTCTGGTTCCACAGCCAAGCACTTTGTCACGCCATTGTCCTTCCTTCCCTGGGGTCCCCAGTTAAGCAGCTGTCCTTTCATGGGAGCGCTGAGGACAAGCGCCCTGCATGGGTCTGTCCCCGGCCAGCATGGGGACATCACGAACACGCTATTTTACAATTCTCCCGAGGAAAGCGAGAGCACCCAACTCGCACCCCCTTTCGGAGCAGGTCACTCGGAACAGGCACTGTGGCACCACGCGTAGCCTTTCTGTAAAGACTGGCCCGTAGAATTCACAGCAACTGAAGAGGCCGTGGCCTTCATGGGGGAAAAGTTAGAATCCACACGAGCATTTCTTAATCTGCCAGCGTAGTAATCACAGGAAGAGCTGTCTGGCTGGGAAAAGGGTAAAAAAACCTCTCGGGATCAGAACGGAAGCTCCCTGAGTTGCAGCCACCGTCTAGGCTGGGAGCAGACAGGTAGCCCCGGGAGGCAAGAGAGCCATGTTCCAGCACCCAGCTCTGGTGCACGACCCTGTGGGATGGAGCGAGACCCCGGGTGGCCCAAGGGAGTGTGTGGCCCCGAGCCCCCACCCAACTCCCCGCGTGGGACTTCGATTGACCAAGTACTCGTGGCCAAGCTACGACCCCCACAGCAGGGGCCTCAGAGTTGAGTGGGAGAAACAAGAGCATCGCAGCCCCACTTGCAATCCCCTAGAGCTGGGTGCAGTTTGGGGAATCAAGATGGGAGGCAGGCACCCAGTGACCTCTGAAAATTCCCGGGGAGGTCAGTGAGGGCAGCAGCCCGGCGGGGGCAAGGGGAAGTGGACGGCTCTGTGGTTGGGCTGGGGAGCCGCGAGCTAGCCCCTCTTCCGTACGTCAACTTCTCGGGGTCTCTGTAGGCCCCAAACGCAAATCGGAGAAATGCCAGAGACTCCAGGCTTCCAGGCGGGACCTTTTCCTTGATCCACGAGCTTAAAAAAGATGGGGCTCTCAGTAAAGGGACTGGCGGGTGATAACAGAGGCGGCTTGCCGCTTGCCTGCCTTAAGTGGCTTATTTATTTTCACGACTTTCCCAGTCCTGTCGAGGCAAAGACAGTTACTCTCACCTGTGGGCTCCATTAGCGCTCTGCTCATACTTCATTTCTAGCACTTTCCACGGTGCCCCGGAACGTATCTATTTGCATGTCTGTCTCCCTGGAGACGGTGAACTCCATGAAGGTAGCGCCTGCCTCCTGGCCCTCCTGGGCTGAAACAGACTACCTGCTGAAAAATATCAGATCAATGTATACTTTGCATACTTTGCACTTTTATTTCAAAATTGAACCAACAGAACCTGGTCCAGTGTCTCCCGAGTGTCTGCTCCTGCAGGATTCCGACAGGCACCAGCCCAGATGTTTCCTCCAGTTGCAGTATGAGCCCTTAAGACAATTGCCGCGTGTGTTCTACTTAATCCCACGTCCCTGTAACTCCTCAGCCCAGGGCGGCTCGCCTGCAAAATCAGGTGATCTGATCAGAGCTCCCGGGAGCTCTAACGAGGGATGGTGCTGAGTTTGTGCTGCTCTCTTGTTGGTGCAACACAGAAATGTTCCCAACTGTCAATGTGCTCTTGGCGCGAGCCCCGTGTGCTAAGTCAGTGCTATCCAAAATAAATTCCCCAAACACTGGACTTCCCCAAAACGGAAAATGACTCTTCTGATCCCCCTGGGGATGTGTCAGAGAAATCAAACTGAATAAGGTCCCAAGAAGTACCCAGCACATAGGAGGCACTCTCAGTACAGGAATGAAGGAAGGAAGGAAGGAATGAACGAACGAACACCAGACTTTGGAAAAATAAGGGCTACTAATTAAAGATAAACTAAAAACATCTTCATTCTTCAGGGAATGAAGGATTTTAGGATTCTGATCCTGTGCTTGTCTCACATGTGAGAGGACCCCGTTCCAGAAAGGTGAAGGGTCCATCTGGAGAGACCTGGCCATGCGAGGAGCATCTGCCTCCCACTCAGGTCGTGATCCCTGGGACTTGGGATCGAGCCCTGTGTGGGGCTCCCTACTCAGCTTCTCTCTCGCTGCCTCTGCGCCTCCCCTTGCCCATGCTCTCCCGTGCACGTCTCTCTCTTAACAAAGTAATTAAATTAAGACAAGCAAACAAAAGGCCGCCTACAGAAACAGGCTCTGCTTCCATTCCATATACCCCCAACCCACTGACAACAGCCTCCGCTTCTGTTGGAAGGGGCCAAGTGAATCCATAAGTGTGTGAGAGGAATGTACGTCCCTCTGGGGAGTGGGCCGATCCCACCCAAACAACAACAGCTCTTCAGAAATGGGCACGGGCAGGCTGAACACTGGGAAGGTGACTATCCACCACCCTATGGAACAAAGACGTGGCCAAGGCCCCTGTGGGTGAGATGTGCCCCCATCCTTGCAAGATCCTTGAAGCCTGGACCATGGAAGCCAGGCATTTAATGACAGCTGGTGTGGGGCCTGTCTGGGGGCCTGCCTCTCCATTCCTGTGGCCACTGGTCACCATCGTTGTGCCTGAGTGGACCTCCCTCTGGACGGGTGGCTTAAGGCTAGGAAGCCCAGCACCTCCCAGGGTGGGGGGCTGAAGGAATCCTCTCCTTCCACATCTCAGGCCTCATGGGGACGAATGCTCACCTCAATACCCCCAGGCCCTGAACTCCACAGAGGCACTGAACTCCCAGGTCTGCAGGACTAGCTGGTTCTTACAGGAGGCACCCAAATTCTGCCTTCATCTTCACGCAGTCTTTTCTTCATGGACACATCGGCGTCCAGATTTCCTTCTGTACAGGGACAGAGTCATGTTACCCCACCCTCGGACCTCATCAGCTTCATCTGATCACCTGCAAAGGCCCTGTGGTGAGTGAGGTCTGTTCACGGGTCCTGGGGACGAGGATGTCAGCATCTCTGGTGGGACACGATTCGACCTACAGCATGGGGTGATGCCGGAGTGTGTATCTGGGTGTGCGTGTGCCTGAAGGAGACAGGAGACCAGGATCCTGAGGTCCATGTGCTGGCACCATGCACTGGGGCCATGTGGATACCCCCCGGCTGCTGGCTGGGAAACCTTTGGGGGTGTGGTCACTAGGCTCCAGGACAGATAAAGCCGCGATGCAGCCCATCCTTCGCCGACCTCGGCTGCCTTCCTGCCTTCTTGCTCACCTTTCTGTCCCCTGGAGTACTCCATTCTGTCCCAGCCCTTGTCCTTATTTTCACATTATTATTGTTATCTCAGAAACAACTCAGGAACATTTACACAGCGACATCACACAGGGCCCATTACTGCTGGCCTCCGAAGGGGTGGGTGGTTAGGGTCCAGGGAGGTCAGTGGTTAGGTTGTCAGGGGGCAGGGACGGTGGCTCAACTCAGCCTCCGCCACCTCCGTCCTGAGTTCAGCTGAGGCTCCCTGTGGGTGGTGGGGATGGGAGCTCCGAGTGTCGGTGAGAAGCCCTGCCCTGTGCCCCACCTTCGGCTCCCCTTGCAGAGAAAACCACCAGCACTGAGATGGGGTCTCTGGGCGGCCAGCTCCCACTGGCAGGGGCCCTCTCAGAACCCCCACTTCCGACCCAGCCCAGAGCACAGCGGCACCCTAGAGCCGTTCTCACGAGAACCCTCAGCTCCCCACTCAACAAGCTGCATCTCAGTCTCCAAGCGTCTGTCTGTTCCAGAACATAGAGGTTACCTTCAAGTCCCAAGATGAACCTGCAGGTAATCACTTTTCCAGACCGAGTGAAGGGCTGCCCAGAGTGGGTCAACTCGCCCCTCTTCGGTGGAATGACTAACGGCTTGTGTTTTAGGCATTTTGGGGGACGAACACATTTGTCTCTCACACCATTTCCTTGACAATAAGGAGGAGTGTTCCCTCCGCAGAGTGTACGTGCACTTCCCCCTCCCACTGTCTGCTTGTGCACTTTCCCCCACAGGGTGAAAGAGCTCTCCTTATTATCACAGTCTAACCTCCTCCCTCACTTTGTCGGGGAGACACTGAGGCCCAGAGGGGCACAGTAGCATGCCCGAGGTCACACAGCTCTGCGCTGGCACCCAGCCTCTGGACCCAGACTTCCTGCCACCGCACCCCCAGCACACGCCAGCCGGGCACGAAGCACTGGGACATGATTTCTTTGAGGTGATTTAAAACATCCTTTTCCAGAGCTTTATACTCTAAGGTAATTAACCTGTTCTGTTAATGGCAGGAGGTCTGTGCTAATATTTGGCGGGAAAATCTCTCGTTTAAATGCTCGGCACTGTGAAAAGCACCCTATGTCACATTTTAAAAGCCGGTTGAGTTTCATTTAAATATTCCGTTCACTTGTTTGCTCTAGAAGAGTCTGTAAGGAAATGGGATGAGAGACGGAAAAGCACCAAACTCACTCAGCCCCAGATGTGGCCACCGACCAGTGACCACCTTCCCCGGGAATGGGATGGGGGACACCCTAAATGGGAACCAAACAGCCAGAAGCAAGTGGGACACGGGTGCCATCAGCCACAAGGAAACACTGTGCCCACAGCCCATGAAGATATCCCCTCTCTGCTGTCCAGACAGACCTCCCCACAGACAAGCCAATGAGAAGGCCAAAGAGTCTCTGAAGCCCGGGGAGCCGGCTACATCCTGCCCAGCCTGGCCGGCGGGAGCAAGGTATGACCATGCCTGGGAGGAAAGCATGGTTGCCTCCTGGTGACTTTCCCCTCCTCATTCTGTGCACCGAAGATCCCAGTGTTCGGAGGGAGAAAGAGGACGTCAGAGAATTTGGTTGGGACTGGGACCCCGTGGGGGCTCCGAATCATAAACGCGGCCCCGGCGCAGGTTGGGGGCAGGCTGGTGTGGGATCCGTGCATGAGGGACCTCAGGACAGAGCGAGAGAGAGCTCTGACACTGGCGTTGCTTCGGGATGGGAGGCAAGATAGGAGGACTGTTGCCTGGCGTGGAGGAGGGCGACCTCCTGAGCACGGGGTGCCTGGCATGCAGTCCTACCTCCTATTCTTGTCCAAAAGGAGCCCAAGCTCAGAGCCGACGAAGAGAGCCCCATTCGCAACCACGGGCAGGAGGGACTTCCTCTCAGGCTTCCTGGACGGGAGGGTGTGTGTGCAGGTTTCAGGGGCAGACCCCAGGCCCCAGTACCCAGTTCCTTGGCTTGGTCCAAGCCCCTGGGGGGGGCAATCACTGATGGTGGCAACGTTGCGGTCACAGGCAGTGCGGGGGTGCCGGCGCTGGCACGAGGGCCCCTAACACCCACCCTGCTGACCCTCCCCGACTCTGTTCACCTGCGATCCTGGTCCAGACCGGGGTCTGTGAGAAGCCTGCGTTGCTGGCCAGCACTTCCGGAGGCGTGGACAGCCTGCTCACTCTCCACCTGGTGTCCTTAGGTGCTCGGTTGAAACTGGGCGGGAGAGTCCCAGGTATGAACACATGCTCCGAGTGAGGACTTTGCACGGAACTAGCTCTCTGAACGCGGGGTGGGCTAGCAGGTGTGGGCACCGTGAGCAGGGGGAGGAGGAGGAGGGCCTGGATCCCTGGCCGCTGACAGCCCGCGCCCCTGCACGCGGCTGAGCATGTGGACCCTCCGAGAGGACACGGCGGGCTGGCATGTTGTCATCCCAGCTTGCGTGAGGCAGCAACCTTAATTGCTCCTGTTCTTTCAAGATGACTCTCCACCAACAATCTCATTATCACGCACACATGTTTATTTCACATTTCCAGGGCCCTTCGTGCAGCTTCGGCTGCGATGACGGCAGAGAGACTGTGATGTTAACCAACAGCACCGCTTGTTCTCTTCCTCCCTCCCCACCAGCGGCCGGGCGGCCAGGGAGCGGGGACCCGTGCAGCCGGGTGGCTGGTTGGGCCGGGAGACCAGGCCCCAAGTTCCACTGCATGGTGGGCTTGCGTAGGAAGGGGGCGTCCCATCAGGATACCTGAGGTGAGGCCCGCAGGAGACGCCCCCCCCCCCATGGGCCAGGGCCCCGGGGCCCACTCGTCCGCTGCCGGTGTTCGAAGCTCTGCTCTCCGGCGCTAAGTGGTGGGAGTGATGAGGGTCGCCCCAGCCTTCCTGCTGGAACGACCTCCCTCTTCAAGGTGGCGGCGGGGTGAGGGCATGTGCACAAAGGGCGAGGTGAGAGAAGGGGAGAGAAGGAGCATTCAAGCAGGCACCTGCCCTGCTCTAGGCCGTGGGCTAAGTGCTTTACTTCACGGAGTCCCGGGAACGGTGTTCTCAAGACCAGCGCTGTCCGATGGAAACAGTGAGCGCCACAGAGGCAAAACGTTAACAGCCACAGTCAAAGGGTGAAATTATTTTTCCTGATGTTTTATTTAGCCTCGTAGATGCAGAATAGTATCATTTCAACTCCTATTCAATATAAAAATTATTGAAATATTTTATTTTTTTTCCCAATTCCATTTGAATGAGCCCCATTTCAAGGGCTCATGAGGCTCGAGGTTGTCATGTTGGATGGTGGGGTTCTAGATGGTAAGCCCAGGCACCTTTTTTTAATATCAACAGTACATATCTGACGTATCTCACTTACGGTGTGCCGGGCATTAATTTAACTACTTCTATAATAATTTCTTAATCTACACAGCCACCCTGCAAGGTAGGACCACGATCACCTCATTTTATAGATAGGGAAACTGAGGCACAGGACACTGCAGAAACATACCCGAGGTCACAAGACTAGTTAGTAACACAGCTGAGTAGAACACGACAGCCAGGCTCAGGACCTGTGGCTTAACCCGCAGCTCCCAAGGTCTTCCCAGACCTGACACGAACCCAGCACTCCGTACGTATCTGTAGGACAATTGACAAAGAGAGACTTAGCTTCCATTTACGGATTCAGCTGAGGCCCAGAGAAGTTAAGTAACTTCCCTACTGGGGGCAGACGGACTGTTTCTGGCCAGTTTATGGAGTGGGGGCGTTGCGTGCATGACTCCCCGGGGCCACGGCAAGGGTCATGGAGATGGGGAAGAGATTTCTAACTAGCACAACGCACGACGATGAAAGTCTCGGCAGAAGGTGAGCTCCATCCATTTCCGCAGGTGCTGGGGCAAAGGTGGGAGCAGAAGATGCAGGGTGCCAGGTGAAGGGGGGCCTTGGGGAGGAGGGGTCTCAGGGAAGGGTGCTGGCCTCCTACCTTTAGGGTAGCTGCCCAGCATGGAGCTGCCCCAGCCAGACCTGCAGGCGGAGCAGCTTGGGGTCCTCTAGATTTCCTTTCCCGCCCCTGCCAGCCCCTCCCCTCCTCCTGTACTCCAGACTGAACCACGGAGACACCAGCCCTGGGAGAAGGACAGACAGAAACCACTCACTGCACTGGGGAGTCCAGTCCCTCACCCACAGGAGAGGGAAGTCTCAGGCCAGCTGATGGGACTTTGAGGCAGGCAGGTTCTCATCTGGTCCCACGGTGGCTGCCCCTTGCTGCTTCTTGGGGCCTGGCGAGGTCTAGGAGGAGCCGCGGTGACTGCCCCAACTCCTGAACACATCTTGGCTGCCCAGACAGAAGAGGGCCCAGCAAGGGCCTGCCTCCCTCTTCCTGCTCCTCCTCCAGCTGTCTGCTGGAGAAGATGGAAGGCACGAGAAGCTCATTCCCCACGCGGCTCCGTGCCATCAGCTACAGGGTTCAACATCCAACACATTTCCCAGCCCTAGGATTCAGATTTTAAGTATATTATCCTTACACAAAGGAGAAACTGTAGGTACATTTTTGTTTGTTAAAAAAAAGTTGTGTGTAAAATGGCACTTTTTGCTTGCGCAATTCTCCTGGTATATTATTTATTGCAAGGGAAAATTATCGTGCTAAGAAAATAGTGTCACTTAAAAATTAGGTGATTCCCAATCAACTGATGACAGTAATTGCTGTAACGTCCTCTTTGATTTAGATATAGTAATATCAGTGTAATTGCCACTGGGAAAAAATTATAATGGCTGTTAATGATAACTAACACATAAATGGCAACGAACAGGAACATGTATTTTATATTGGATTCAGCCCTAGAGCGGCCGTAAGAAACCCAGTGCTTTCAACAATCTGGCACGGTCCCGCGAAGAACCGGCCCCCCTGCTCGCCCATGTCACCAAAGGGGTGGGTGACACGAAGCGTGAAGGCATCGCCTCAGCCTCCAGTGGGATCCATACGGGGGGTGGGGGGGTCCTCCAGCCCTCCAGAGGCAGAGACAGGGCAGCACCAAGAGAAGCCAGGGGGGTAGAACCCACTTCTGCTACAGGCCCAGAAATGGGGCCAGGAACGTTCACTTGGAGATCCTTCTGCATATCTGTCCCACTGTCCCACTGTCCAGCCATTCGCTGCACTAAGCCCAGGAGCCACAGTCCACAAACTGTGGTCTCTGTCCCCTGACTGTAAACTCCAGGGGAGCTAGCGCTGGACTGCTTTTGTAGCGTTTGAATTTCCCTCCCGTGTGCCACACAAGACCCGTCCCCAACAGTCAGCCGAGGGGCGCGGTTGTTCACCGTGGCGTGGGACAAGGCATGTGACCCGAGTCGGTGCTCACTGCCTGCTGTGCGCAGGGCCGTGGCAGCACAGCCCCGGGCAGTGTGGGTCACGAGCGCGTCCACTGACAGATTCATCCCGAAGCAGAGGCGTCGTCTGAGCTCTGAGGGTGACCAACAACGGGTGACACCGTACACGTTTGCCTTGTTAGTGCCCATCATCTCCTGGAGAAGTGGAAGCATTGAGGAAAGCAGAGATCGTTCAGTGAAGTGAGGGGATGGGAAGGATTCCCCGGGGCCACGGCAAGGGTCAGGGGCCCAAGCGTTCGTCTAGACTCTGCCCAGCCCCCGGACCTGGGCCAGCTGGTCGGGCTGGACAGCGTCAAAGGAGGGCCAGGGCTGCCTGGGCGGCATCATGGTGTGTGGGGGGCCCAACACTTCTGTGGAGGCAGCGGGGTGTCCCCTGTAAGGCCCCTGTCGCATCGTCACCCTGCGGGTCTGCGGGATCTGGGAGAGGGCGGGGGTCCCAGTGGAGCCCCTGGGGAAATCCGATGCTGAGAGTGCTAATGGGAGTTATCACTGAATGCTGGGGCAAGGTACTGTGTTCACTTGTTATTCTCAAATCAAAGAGTGAAGGTGATTGCTAACTGGTATCCCCTTCCCAGAAGACATAGGTAGGCGCAGAGAGGCTCAACCACTTGCTCAGTGATACAGTAAGTGCTGAAGCCAAGTCCGGGTCTAGCCCGTTTGACCCCAGAAGCCACTCATTAACCCAATATCACATTCATATATGGTGCTGATGGGAGGTCATGCTTGAGAACCATTGGCCTAGATGACCAGCAAGACCCCATCCAAGCAAAATCCTAGGATAATGTGAAGCTCGATGGAAATAGGAGGCACCAAGGTTTCCCAAGACTGGGGTGATAACAGCCTGGAGCACAATAGTTGGCAACCCCAGGCAGGAAGAGGCCGCCCGGTCACCCCTAGAAAGAAGGCGGGAGGGACTTCCGGTCCTGATGACATAGTCGTTGCCACCAACCCTCCCACTGCGAACCCCTGAACAGGTCCTATAAAGTCACAAAAATCCTAAGAATTGTGAGAGCCTGATGAAATGGTAAGACAAAAAAAAAAATTACTAGCCCAAAATTCAAGAGGAAGGGGACACAGAAGGAGATGGGGCACTGAAGCCACTTCAACTGTGAAAAACAATTACGAACAAGGGGTCCTGGAGTTTCAGTCCCCACAGCTTTCAGAGTGCTTGGGACCGAAGCTAAAGCCCGGGGGCCATCAAGAGGAGAGCCGTGGTGCTGGGCATAGAGGAGGAAAAGGAAAAAATCCTAGCACGCTGTAACCACAAGCCAATCCTTGTCGGGGTTTGTAGTGCAAATCCACATGACGCAGTTAGTGCAAAAAACAAACAAACAAGCAAACAAATCCAAAAGGACAAAAACTTCACACCCATGAATTTAATGCTTGTGGATCCCTGTGCCTGGCAGAGGAAAACATAGTTCACTGTGAAGGAAAGCATCTTCGTCTTAAATCTCAAAGAATTCCTACAACGAAAATGATCAGATCAAAGTTAGAAATATTTCATACTAAGGAGAAATCACAATTTCTGGCCATGAACCAGAAACAACACAAGCAAAAGAACACAGGGACGGACATAAAAGGGTTATCAAATGATGATTGTATCAAATGATGATTGTATCAAATGATGATTGTATAAAATCATATAAAATGATGATATATAAAATGATGATTGTATCAAATGATGATTGTATCAAATGATGATTGTATAAAATCATATAAAATGATGATTGTATAAAATGATGATTGTATAAAATCATATAAAATGATGATATATAAAAGAATTATAAAATGATGATTGTATAAAATGATGATTGATATAAAATCATATAAAATGATGATATATTAAAGAATTATAAAATGATGATTGTATAAAATGATGATTGATATAAAATCATATAAAATGATGATATATTAAAGAATTATAAAATGATGAAGCATACTACATCTAAGAAATGAATTTCAAGAAAAATATTAAAACAACCTTGAATATTTGAAAAAGAATGGATATAATTTCAGAAAGTAAAAAAAAAAGTAGAACTAAAAGTAACAATTTAATTAATGGTTTAACTGCTGATTAGATATACCTGAAGAGAGAATTCGTGAATTGGAATATAGAGAGGAAATTGTCCAAAATGTATCACAGAGGGTCAAAGAGATGGAAAATATAACCAGTGCTGACTCCAGAAATTTCTCTCAACCATGAACATTCTCTGAGTTTATTTATCTTATCAAGTGTCAAGGAAAGATCTTCAGTTACAACTCATTCTTTCCCAAAATGGTTCTTAATATTTTTTGACTAACATTGAGGTTTGCAGCAGTCCAGTCACACTGCCAAGAAGAAGCCCCGAGTCCAAGCGTGTGTGAACCACAGCTACACATCACAACCGGTCTGCGGCATTGTGTCACCGACAGCAAAATGCATCCCCATTCTAGCAACATTAAAGTGGAAACAAAGAATCATTGGTGCTAACTGCATCTTGACTCCAGAATATCAGGCTGTTGTCTTCAGGGGAACCCTTCCCAAGCAAGGCATGGTGCGGGCATCCCGAAGACAGAGGCCTTGTGTGATGGAGTCTGTGCCAGCTTCCTGGAAAATGTCCAAATGTAGGACAGACACAAGAAAGGCAGAGCAGAGAAGAGGTGAGAGCAAGCTTGACGCACCATGATTCTGGCTGGAGCTGGCGGCCTGGCCTGTTGGAAAAATAGAGGTCTGGATATCCATGGAGGTGGGTTCAGAACCTGACTGTTATCCAGTACTGACCATTAGACATGAGGTCTGTGAAACGGGGACAGTGCCCATAGGGTCATTCTGAGGATGAGGAATCACAGTCAGTTCTCATGATTCAAGAATGTTCCGCTCTAAGAAGTCCCATGAACACTGAGTTAGCAAACACCAAACCGCTGCTCCTAGTGGGAAACACCGGGTTAGGTTCCTGCAAGCCCCTGGTTACAACCTTTGTCAACTAGTCTGCACAGAGCCTTATTTGATGTGTGTCTGTTTAAGAACACCTTCTTGAATGTCTATTTCTAATTCATTACCACTGATCTCATGGCCAGCAGCAGCATTACTCAGCCTGAATGAAGCTGATCCAATACATGTATTTTCTCCATAAGGCATAGCACAGTCTTATTTTAAGAAGACTGGACAGCATCTCAGCATGACACTCGGGCATCATTTTGAACTGTGAAGTCATCAACAAAAAGCATAGAAATGAGGACAACATGGCATTACGTAGATGGGGAGAAGGACACACGTATGCAGTACGAGAGCCAAAACAAGAAGGCAGGTTTGACCTCACCCGGCATTATGTGCATCAGTTTTTTGGCACTCCACACATATCCAAGAATGATCAGAAAAGCATGCACCATGAGTGCTGATTTGGGGGTTATGGATAAGTTTTAATGAGAAGGAAAATTCACAAATATGGGATCTGCAAGTAACAAGGATCAACTCCTGTATGAATCCCTGGGTCCTTAGAAGGCATCCAGAGGAGATGCCTGTAATTACTGCTACGTGACCTCCCTGGTGGCCTTTTGACGTTCTGCTGTAGGGGGAATGCTGCAGAGGTGGGCTAATTGGGGACAACAGAGGGGCGTACTCATTTGTCATCAACCCATCCATTCCCTCAGCAGACATTGACTAAGTATCTGTTTCATGCCTTGCGTAGAGAACAGAGAACATGACATTGTCTCCTGCAAGTGATTGAAGAGATTATCCTACAAGTGGGTGATCTCTGACGTTGTGCCACGACTGTTCATAAGATCTCAAATAACACAATATGCATAGACGGTGTGTTGAGCACTTCACACGCTGGAGCTCGTTTACTCCCCCAAGCTCTACATGAGGCAGGTACCCAGGTTATTCTCATTTTACAGGTGAGAAACTGAGGGCAGTAAGAAATGGGCTCCAAGTGCCACAGCTTGAAGATGGCAGGTGTTTCCAGAGTCTGCGTCCTCACACACCGTATCATCCAACCACGCAGGCTATGGCTACTCCATCACTGATATTTAGGCCAAATTCTTAAAATATCATGAGCCAAAGACAACTAATTTGGCACTGAGGCATTAGCAAAGTCCTAAATTTGGTGTCCATCACACCAAAGAATCAAATATTTTTATTTTAAAGTCACTCAGTTTAGGGGCGCCTGGGTGGCTCTAGTTGATTAAGCATCTGCCTTCAGCCCAGGTCATGCTTCCAGCTTGACCCCCACAGGCTCTCTGCTCAGTGGGGAATCGCCTTCCCCCTCAGCCCCTCCCCCCTGCTGATGGGAGCACAATCCCTCTCTCAAATAAATAAGCAAGATTTTTAAAAAAGATTTAAAATCATTCAATTTAATAAAAATAATTAATTCCTCTGGAGAAATCATGTGTTAACCTAATAAAAGTTTCATGTTTCTTTTGTTTTATTTTATTTATTTTAGAGAAAGAGACAGGGATAGAGAGCAGGGAGGAGAGGGAGAAAAAGGCTCCCGGCTGAGCAGGGAGCCTAATGTGGGACTCAATCCCAGGATCCTGGGATCATGACCTGAGCCAAAGGCAGATGCTTAACCAACGGAGCCACCCTAGGCATCCAAGTTTCACGTTTCTAACCACTGTTGGGCCTTGTGCATGGACAGAGAGGTACTGATTGTAGAGAAAGAAATGGCACCTACATCACACCTGGGGGGTGAGTGTTAGCTGGACAAGTGACATTGGGCAAGTCTTTGACCTTTCTAGGCTTCATTTCTCTTACCTGGGAAACGATTTCCAGCACCCGTTCCAGCCTGACCCTCTGTGTCCTACACGTGGGAAGAGGCACTCGGCCCTGCTCTCGGTCGGTGGGCACAGGGTTTTCAACATGTCTTCCTTTCCCTTTCCTTCCCCCTCTCCCACCTGCCCCCCACGCTAACAACGTGGAGTAATCATGTGTTGCCATGGCCTTATTGACCTGGGAAAAGTTTCTCTTCCTCGATCACAGTTTCAGGGTCTGTCATGAATCATCTAAAGAGTATATTACTCTCCAAGTATCCCTCCCGTGTGCCCTAAGATTCTGATTTATTAACAGGATGCTTGTATCACACACAGTCTGTGGAACATTCTGACCCAAGACTGGCCGATTGGATGGAAACTTTGACTTCATTAAAGACATTTCTCGGCTGTCGGAGCAGGGAAGGGGGAGGGGGATCGACAATCCTGCAGGCATCTGGGCAGCAGGTAACAATGTTGCTGCACACGACACTCATAGCCTCTGTCAACACGCAGACGCCATTGGTAGAAATCGCTCCAAGAGAAAAAACCAGAGAGATGCACAAAGTTTTGTGTATCGAACTTTCCATCACTGTGTGGTTCATCGTAGAGAAGATTGTATGTATCTCTGTGAGGGGATATTGTGTGTCCACTACAAATCATTAAAGAAATTTCATGCTGCATCATTGGATAAAAAACATCAGATTATAGAGCAGCGTGTACAGCCCAACGCAGATCATGTAAATCATGTAGGTCCTGAAAAAAAAAGCCTGGAAGGAAATGGGTGTAAAGCGTTAACAACGGTTACCTCACAACAGAAGTGGCAGAAACACACAGCTACTCGGTATGCTTTTCTGTATTCTCTAAATTCTCTTTGACAATCATGTGTGTTCTGTAAAAAGATTGCTATTTAGCCATTTCTGCTTTAATAAATGCGTCTGACGTGGCTTCAAGTCTTCTTAGGGTCCCACATGGTGCCAGTCACGAGGTGTGGGGCCATCCCTTACCTATGGGGAGGGTCTTTCAGGGAACTGCAAATCCCGTGGTGGGGTCAAGCAGCTGCCACTGAGCTTCGGCCCCGTTACCTGAGTCCCCGCCGCGTGCTGGAGAACATCAGCCGGACTCTAGCACTTGATCTGGGGGTAAAGCTGAGAATCCCAGCCGCTTTGCCAGTACCTAACGCCCTAACCACGTTCCAGACGACACACCGAGACTCTGGGAAAGCAGACGGCCGCCGCCGCTTGGGGGTGCCTGACACAGACGGAAATGCACTTGCCTCGACAAGAAGGAAGGGACATTAGAAATGAGAATATCAGCCTCGGAAAATCGGCCAGAATAGCGCACTCTATGACCCGTGAGGAGTACGTCCTGAAACCCCAACCGTTGCTTCAGTGAGAAAAAGAGGGTGAAGGGAGTGTCGTGCGCACTCAGAGCACGTGACCACAAACGGGCTGCAAGTTAGTTCCAGATGGAAAAGTAAAAAAAACCCCGACTCCGGTCCTGAAGAAGGGTGTCGGTGGCAGCCACTCTGCAGCTCGAGTGTGGAATAACTTTTCCTCCTTATTTACTGCTGTCCGTCACTTTGTCTGGGGCCTGTGAACTTGGTACAAGTTTAAATCTGAGCAACTCGCGACGTTTTGTCCCAGGCTTTGGCCGGCTCAATCCATCAATTCAGGCAACCAGCTAAAAGGCTCCAGTTTCCAAAACACCTGTTATTTCACTTATTCCAGCCCTGGAGGGGTGCCGAAAGTCCACGTGGCAAGGGCTGCTCCCTGATCGCATCTCCTCTCCCCGTTAGGAGCACAGCCGAGCTACAGGCCCCTGCCCTCTGCGGTTAGCAGCGGCCGTGGGGCTGGGTTTGGGTCAGTCGCTTGGGAGCAGGAGAGCTGCGGCCGCTTTCCGGCTAAGCTGATGAAGACCCTCTCTCTCCCCCAGGGCCCAGGTCACTGCCCATCAGAGAACCTGGGAGCCCGAGACCCAGGGTGGCCAGAGCAAGGCACAGGTCAGTAATGCCCACTGCTTGCTTCCAGTGTGAGAAGACAGTGTTGTGTGGGCTGAGGCAGCACCGTGCTGGGCGTACCTGCCCCAGCAGCTATGGCTACCTCCCTGACGACGGGCGGAGACCCAGTCTGAGCTTTGTCTTAAACAGGTGCTCATGTGGGGTGTGGGCTCTGCTCAGAAAACCACAAAATGAGAAACCAGTGTGCTCAACGTCGTCCCCGGATTTCCCTCCCATACCAGTTCGTGCCTTCAGGGAACGTAAAACATCCTAGCCTCCTGGGATCCTAAACCATTATCTCCTCCTGAGGGTTCTAAAACCCAAGTCCGAGACTCACCAACAATCTCTGCTTCCCAAGAAAATCTCCAGCATGGGTGACACTAAGTCCCACCGTCCCTGTCTACCAACACGCCTTCATCAGGTCAGAGCGGCGGACGGCGGCGTCCGGGATGCTCACCACTCCCCTCCTTTGCCTGCCTGACTCGCTGTCTGCTACGCCCCATCAGCTCCTCCGGCACGGCTGCCCCCCACTCTCCATTCCCTGTGACCTGTCAGACCACCGGGGCTTCATTGCTCCTTCCCTCGGCTGCAAGAGAAAATCCGCCCAGCCCCGCACCCAGAGGGGCGGCAGGAGCCTCCGGGAGCAGCCGCCTCAACGCCCCTGCTCCGCCTCCTCCGGGAGGATCTCATCCTTAGATGTACCTCTGTCCCCTGCTGCTGGCTTTCCCTCCCAACACAGAAATGTGCCCAGTCCTGCCGTTCATCAAGTCGTTCTACGGAGCAAACGCTACGGTCACTACCAGCCGGGATGGAGCAGGCCCAGGAGCGCAGGTAAGAGAGTCCCTGGGCCCAAGTGGCCTGGAGCGGGAGGCGGCAGGAGGAACACCCACACACAGTCACGCTTGTGACCCGTGGCCTCTGGCCTCCGCGTCCCTTTCCTCCACAGCGGCTTCTTGGAAAAGTTGACTGCACTGAGAGTACACCTTGCTGTGTGTCCCGTTGTCTCCCTGCCTCCCGCACCCTGACTTCTGTCCCCACCAGCCGCTGCAACCACGCGGGCAGACCTCCCCGCAGCCCTGACCTGCACCTCGCTGACCGCGCCCTGGGCAGCGCCCTCCCTGAACCGGCTCTGTTCTCAAGGCTGCATTTGAGGACCTCACCGGCCCTTAACCCCCCCAGCCTTGGGGACTGGTCCCCCCAAGGTGCTTCACCGGGAAGACCACAGTCAGGAGCAGAACTCCTACCCCGTGTCCATGCTGAGGGCACTGGCAGGGTGTGGACGTGCCCGCAGAGGGAATTCTGAGGAGCCCACGCTCGCAGTCCTCCATCCCACCCCGCTGGGAGAACCTGCCCTCGGCATCCGACCGTGTGCCGTGACCTCACGGACATCCTCGCACACGGCCGCGGCCAGGAGCACGAAGGGCTCCGCGCTGGCCAGAACGTGTCAGTTCTAGAGGACGCTATCAACGGCAGAATCAAGTGTGGTTTCTAGCGTGAAGAGGCCAGTATTTTTACTTAGGAGGAAATAAGTTCCCGGATTGATGGTGGAAAGTAAGACTTTGAATGCAGAATTGCTTTCACTTGCAAATTTCCCGCAATACATTTGGTATATGATGTGAGGGTCCTTATTTCGAAGTTGAGCGTTTCCTGGGGAATATGACTGTAATTGAGTTCTTAATGTCTGAATTTCCCTTTACTTAAAAATAGCCGCGAAACTTGGGAAAGACAGCATAAATCAGTACAGCGAGACGCACTCCTGTCCCTCGGATCACCGACTTGCATCCACCACAACTTAGTGGCCTCTGGAGTTGTGCCGACCGAGTGTAAGAGCTCGCCGGCTCCCAGGAGTGGCGATGGTGCCCTGATGACCCCAGCCAGCCAGGCGGCCTCACCCAAGAGGCTGGGCTGCAGGCCCCGGGCCCCTCCTGCTGCCCCAGCCGCGGCAGGAGGCAGCCGGCGTGATCCTGACTCCGCCTGGGGAAGCGCTGACAGGAGAGACAAGCCGAGTCCTTGGCCCTGTTGCACTTGCTCTCCGCAAACCAGATCCCAGTCGATGTTTCGAGCACGGATCGGCTTCCCAGAGCTCCCCTAAGACAGTCCCCAATACATGGCTTAAACAACCGAAACATACTCTCCCACAGTCCTGGAGGCAAAAAGCCCCAGATCAAGGCATCAGCAGGGCCATACTCCCTCCCAAGGCTCCGGACGGGGGATGGCGGGTGGAGGGTGGGCGGATCCTTTCTTGCCTCTTTCAGCTCCTGGACGTTCCTGGAAACCCTTGCCCTTCCTAGATTTAGAGATGCGTCAGCTCAGTCAACCCCTGGGGCCATGTGGCTTCTCCTGGGGGTCTGCGTCCACGTTTCTCCCTCCTCAGGAGGACACCGGTCCCTCTCCCTGACGACCTCATTCCGACTCAGCCCAGACCTCACAAGGTCACATCCACAGGCACCAAGGGTTAAGACATCCGCCTGCTTTTGCGGGGACACTATTCCACTTGCAACAGAGTATGTTTCTATGCCCAACAGTATGCCAAGTTGTTGGTTTTTTTCCTTTTATTGTTTCATTTCCTCCTCATAACCGTCCTGCGAGGTGGAGCACCCAGGCTACAGGCGAGAAGCCGGAGCAGGCACCGCCAGCCCCACGGGCACGCAGCTCACACCGCGCAGAGGGAGGCCGGGTGCGCGCCCCTTCCAGTCTTCAGCGTGGGCTGGAGGTGGGAGAAAACCCTGCCAGTCATCACAGCCTCGTCCGAATCCACGTGCTGGGTCAGCTACCGGTTCGTTCCGCGATCGGGATGTAAGGGGGCGTCTTAAAGGCTCCTGGCTAGGGAGGGAGGACTTCTGTCTGAGAACAGCTGAGACCCCCACGCGCAGGGCCTCCGCCAAAGCCGTGGGGAGGCCCCAGCCTCACCCCAGGCTCTTGCCCATAAATGACATCCGAAATGGCCCATGTACGACCCCCGTCTGGTGCCGCACGGGGTGAGAACACCGTCCCCATTAGCTCCAGGCCCCCCCACCCCACTGAACCCCTTTGGTGGGCGGGGCTTGGGCCCCCCAGTAGGAGCACAGGCCGCGCGGCACTTGGCTGGCCTGACGGTAGAGCTCACTACACTAATTACTCAGCCCAGATTAGTCAGCGTGACAAGGTGAGGGGGTGACATTCTCCCCAGTCTCCAGTTTGGTGTGAGTGCGCGTATTTTTTTATCCTCACAGCAATTATTTTCTGTATAGCAAACTTTCTCCCAGAATGTCCCAAAATGTAGCCAAGGTTAACTGTGCTGTGAGCTTATTCAATATTTATGATTCTTTTTATTTGTATTACTAGGACTTTTTGGGGACTCCAAAGGGTCCATTAATCAAACAGAGTGACAAAATGAGCCATTTGACAATCGGAACAAGGGCTGCATATTATTCTAATTCTATGTCTTTACGTCCGTGCACACAGAGATATTTTGGGGAGGGTCCAAGAACAAAGGAACCAACTTAACTTTATCAACATTCCTGATTAATTGTTACCAAGTGTCATCAATAAATTCCCCTTCGATCTAATAATCCTCTCAGACGATTTAACAACATCCCCGCGAGCTGGGGTTGCCAGGGCGGAGTTGCAGAGACGAGAAGGGTGACACCCACGGCTCGAGTGACTGGCGCCGGGCGGCGGACACATGCGCGCAGCTGCCGGTCTGTAACACAGCTATCAGTGTGATCTGCTTAAGGATTCATCATCAGCTCCTGCCTTCTGAAGACTTAAAAAAATACCAAGACGCACAGAGAGAAAGAGGTGATAAGAAGGCATCGTTTTCCTCCAGCCTCATAACTGTAAATTGAAGAAAATTATTTTTCTTGCCTCCAGCTCATTGGCATATGGGCAGCATTATATTATAATTTCATAAGCATAAATCCTTTGAATAAATTTCAGAAGAATAACTGAATTAGAAATGCAAGTAAAGTATCTAAAAAACTTAACTGTACCAGGCAGGGGAGAGGCATGTGAGGGGCAGCAGTGAGGAGAGCGGCCCTTTCCGGGTGCCTCCCGTGGGTCCCCAAAGGCCCGGGCAGAGCTCAGTGTCAGCGAGAGGCCATTTCCAACCCCCTTCTGAGCCTGATGGCAGATAAAACAAGCCCCTCTCCTCTCCCCATGCTCGTGTTCCAAGGAATTCGAGTCGTAATTCATCATAAATTAATTTTGGAGGAACAACAGGCTTGGGGCGTGTTATAATTATTGTTACTTGTTTATTTATTATCATGTTAACCATTATTTATTATTATGTTAAGCATATGTGAGATCACAAAGGTTGCTCCCTGCGGTTTCCTAGCAACAAGTCTGTGCATCCTCTACACAAGTTTCCCGACACCGGACTCCAGACTCCATCTCGGCGGGGGTGGGAGGCGGACGCCCAGTCAGGGGCCCGAGGTGTCTGTCCGCTCCAGAGGGGACCCGGTGGGACACACCGAGCAGGTGAAGGGTCCTCCTGGCCCCGTGGCAATGGCTCCCTCGCGGCACGGCAGACTGTTTTCAGACAAAGACTGCTGAAAGGCAAATCTCTGGCCCCAAAGAAAGACCCTGGGGCCTAGCGCAGGTTGGAAAGGATGTCCTTTCCTAGGCCCATCCCGGTCCTCAGGGAGCTGGCCACGAGGCCTCCTCCATGGCCAAGGGACATCTGGGAGGAGGAGGCTGAGGGTCGGGAACAGCAGGGCAGACTCCCTGAGGGCCTCCATGCCCCCATCCCCATCCGGAGCAGCCCGGAGCGGCCCCGCGCAGCTCCCCACCTCCTCAGGGCAGCCTGGCTGGTCCCAGGAGCCCAGCACCATGTGAGTGAGGGACAGAGCCCTGCGCTTCAACTGTGTGCAGACAACCTCTCAGGATCAGGAATATCCATCTGCAAATTCTCTTCTTGCGTCAGGGGCGGAAGTGCAGAGAGGGGCTGGGTTTTCGTTTTTCCGGCACAGGGAGCCTCCTGGGTAAAGAAAACCTTACTTAGGGGGCCCTGGAGTGCGACGAAGGAGGGGCTGCTGAGCCCGAGCGTCCAGGCTGGTCTCCCTTCTCCGCAGCCTCAGACAGCCGTCCACACCTCCCGTGTGGATGACTTTCTGTCCTGGTTAAGAAACGTATCACAAGGGGCCTGGTGATGGGACACATTCTCATCACGGTGGGGTCCCACGTGCTGTCTCCGAGGCAGGCCCCTGCCCTCCTGACCGCCTTGCAGTGAGAGCCCCCGGGAGTGGCACTGTTTTTCCTGATAAACTCTTCTTTTAGAATAATTGGATTCACAGAGAAAAAATCACAAAGACAGTACAGAATTCCCGTATATCACGTACCCAGTCTCTCTGCGAGGAACACCTTCTATTACTGTGGTACATTTGTCGCCATTAATGAACCTACACCGATGTGTTACTGTGAACCAAAGTCTACAGATGACTCAGATTTTCTTAGCTTTCACCTTTTTCTCTTCTGGGATTGTGTCTCCTTAGGCTCCTCTTGGCTGAGACAGGTCCTTGGGTTTCCCGGCGATTGACGACCTTGAGAGTTTTGAGGAAGACCGGCCATGTATTTTGTAGAATGTCTCTCAGTTTGAGTAGGAGGCGTCTCGTGGGTAACGTTGCAGATGGCATGTCTCCCCCGGATTCACAAGTGGTAATCGAACCCCCGATGTGGCCTTATTTGGAGGTTGGGGCCTTTGGAAGATGATCAGATCCTGACGGTTGAGCCCCTATGAATGGGATTGGTGGTGCCCTTGTAAGAAAAAGGAGGGAGCCAGCTCCTTGCCCCACCAGGGTGGTCACGGTGAGGAGTCAGTAGTTTGCAAATCAGGCCTGGGCAGGGGGTGTTAGTCATCGCTGGGCCATGCCGGCAGCCGATACTGAGTTTCCAGGCTCTGGAACTGTGAACAGTACTTGTTTGCTCTTCACAAGACATCAAGCCTGTGGGCTGAGACAGACTGCATTTATGGGTTCAGGAGAGAAGGCCATGGAAGTCCTCTTGTGGGCACATGCCATCAGAAGACTTACTATTGTTGGTGTTAAATGTGTTCACCTGGCAGGACGGTGTCTATCGGGGTTCCCCACTGTCTTCTCCCCATTTCTGTCCTGTACCTGGGGGCAGGAAGCTGGAGGAACAGCCCAGCATGCTTAAGGAGCAGAGAACTCTGTCCCACCTTCTCAAGGGTGGAGTTGGGTTTCCACACAAATAGTTTGAAATTCTGCACAGAGATGTATCACTTCTCCTTCATTCATTTTTGATTCTATCATCTATTGGTAGCACTATGGACTTGGCTTAGACTGACTTATATTGCAACATAGCGTCATTCATGTTGCTCAAATGTGTTGGCCAGTGGAGGTTCCTTCCACCACTCCCATGTCCTGTGGACATGTCCTGGTCATGGTGGCACGATGGGTTTGGTTTTGTTTTAGCACTTGCTTACCTTCTGACACTACAAGGTGCTCCCATCTCATACTCCTTGCCCCTGTTCTGCAACGTGACCCTTTGGTTACAGATCCCTGGTCCTCTTTACTGGAGAAGGGTATTAGCAACCACACTCTGAGTGCCGGGTGTGCTCACTGCGTCACGGCTGGGAGCTTTCAAAACTCTGCACATTTAGGTTGCAACTAGGACCAGTTCCCAGAATCTCTGGAGATGGGATCAGTCATCAGTACTTTAAAAGCTTTGTCTGTCAAGTCCTCTCTACTCTCATATTTGGCCAATAGATGATGGACCCCTCTAGGGGCCCCTGGGTGGCTTGGTTGGTTAATGTCTGCTTGCAGTTCAGTCATGGGATCAAGCCCCATATAAAGCTCCCTGCTTGGGGGAGGGGGGTCTGCTTCTCCCTTTCCCTCTGCCCCTCCCCACCACTCATGCCTTCTCTCTCTCTCTCTCAAATAAACAAATACATAAATCTTTTTAAAAAAGTAGTTGATGGCCTCCTATCCTTGGGATTAATGACTCCACCTCAAACATAGGCATACGGGGTACCCTGCCACATTCCAGAAACAGCATGGAACTTTACCAAGATGGGTGGGGCTAAATGTTTGAAAGAACTTTTGAGAGGCTGATTCTTTTCATTGTTCAGTGTGTTGTGGGGTGAGGAGTGCCTGCCTCTCCCTTTCTCTTATTTCTTTTTCCTCCTTAATCCCTTGAGAAGCACCTGCCCAGAGCTCAGTCTATAGAGTCCCACAGGCTGCTTCCATCCCTTCCTAGCTGGTGACCAAGCAATGGGCTGTAGCTCTCTTCTACTTGTGGAGAGGGTTCCGTTAAGACCACTGCCCGGTACATGGGAACTCGGTGGACAAGCTTAGCACAGCCTGAGGCATGCAGTAAACCACTATGCCAGGGTTCCCCTTGCCATCCTCCACCCCCAAGCCCAGGGAAACAAGACAGGCCTGAAATGGGGGCAGGAGGCCAACTTCTCACCCGCCCCAGACCACGGCTCGGCACCACACCTGGGGGCTTCCCTGAAAAGCAGCGTCCCAGTGGGCATATCCAGGCATGGCTGCGAGACAAGCCTCCAGAGTCAGAGCACCCGTGCCCAGAGATTACTCACGCGGTGTGGCTGCTGTTGGCACCACAGGTCCTGTGGTGTTTTCTATTCCCTTCCCTCCTGCTCACTCAGACACCAGGGGAGCACTCCCAGTGAAGCCTGTTCCGTGGCATCCACTGACCGGTGACAATCGTTTAAAGGAATCACACTGCTTGTGAGGCTTTTTCCTTGGGAGTCCTTTCCAGAACAAGAGCCTGTTCTGTTGGCCAAAGCCACTTGCGAGGCCAGCTGCCAAAGCCACTCTGGTAGTCTTGCTCATGCGGTGAAAACGGGGAGAGGACTTTGGGGTGAGCCACAGAACCACGGGCCCAGCCAAACAACTGAGCCTCAGCCTCCGGCAGCTCCCCTGGGGCACCCCGTCCCGGTGATGTGGCTCCACAGGACTCCCGTCCACGTTCCATAGTCGGGGAAAAGAGCCTTTGCCCCCCGCAGTGAGGAATCACTATCAGCTACAGCTGGAAGGGCAGGGGAGCAGGACACGCAAGGCCGCTGGGGGAATTACTATCAGCTGAGCAGATCCCACGGGTCACAGGGGCCCACGTGCTTAATTAGCAGTTTCTGTCCTTAAAACAGAACAATAAAATCCCATCAGCAACAACAGCTTCCCGTGAAACAGGTAGCACCGCCACACCACACAGACATTGTCAAACCCTCAGAGATGAGAAAACGGGCTGTGGGAGGTCACGTGCGGCTGCCACGGCGACACACTTCAGAATGGGGACCTGACACCGCAGGGTGCACTGCCTTCCTTAGAATGCGACGCTTGCACCAGCAGCCCGCGCTGCCCGCATGGACCCGGGATGCTTCGGGGGGGCTCTCGGAGCCACTCTTGCCTGAACTGCCAAAGCAAGCATCAACGCCCCGATTCTGAATTCCGGGACACCCACGACCGAGCACCCATCTCCTGCGCCAACCACAGGAGCTCTTTCAAAGCCGGACCCCTCGCTATCTCCCACATGCCTTTGCGCGGGGTGTCTCCCTCCCTTCCACCCCCTGTCGGAGCCCTCGGGACTCAGCATACAGGTCTCTTCCGAGGAAGCCTCCCTGAGTTTTCCTCCTCCACGTCATGCGCAGAGACCCTCGTGGGTTTGAATAGTGCTACTTCATGACATTTGGCTCTGTGTTGAGTTTTGGAGCTCACCTCTTACTCCCACTGCCTTTCTTCCATCCTCCCCCTCAGACAAGATGAGGTCTTCCCCCTCACATTATCCTCTAGAGCACCCAGCCTGGGGTGGGCTCTTGGTCACTGTTGGGTTGAGTCGATTTGAGGCTGAGTGACACCTGCACTAAGACCTTCCCTATGGCGGGGAGAGCCCTCTCCATCGCACTGGTTCTCAGACCTGGAGAAGACGTGTCGAGCAGATTCATCACCAAACCTTACAGAGACGGAAAGATACAGAAAAATTCCAAATGTGACTATGGCCTTTGTGACCTGCGGACAGGTCCTCCCTGCTGCCCGAAAGGTCGGTGCAGTCACACGACTTGCTTTGGGCAATGAAGTGTGGTCAATGATGAAAGGCTTTCTCCTAGGTGGAAAGGAAGAGTCGGGGCACTCGCTGGCCTCCCATGCTCCTTTTGTCCTGGCTGGGCACTCGACGGAGCCTGTGTCTGGACGGAGTACGGTCAGCAAGGTTTCCTATGGAACCCCAGGGAGCAGAGCTCTCCTGCTGCAGTACACGTACTAAGAAGAAGATAGAACTCGCGTGTTAAGCCATGGAGACTTGGGGTTACGTGTTGCAATGGCTTCACCTTGCTTTTCTGATGAGCAAAGGCACATGTCGTACCTTCTTCTCAAGATAATCAGGCTCTTGTTTGTTGATGGAAAGAGGGTTCGTAACAATGACACTGAGTAATTGAGCTTGGTAACAAAATGTGTATAATGTGTCCTCAGCCCTATTGTGTGGTGTCGTTCTGAGCATACACACACACATACGCTAAAGCAAACAGTACGGACTTTCCTTGGAAGCAATTTTTCATGCTTCTATGAAAGCTGTTAATTTTTCTCATTGGAGGTTGGCCAATTCGGCTCAGTTCACGAAGGCGTCCATTGCAAAATTCCTCTAGCATTGTTTCCTAAAGCTACTTAAGGTGCAGACTAGAAAAGTGGGTATTTTCTCTTAATGAAAAGATAGTCAGATGAGGGGGGAAATGCCTTTCCTTTCTTCCTTTCTCTATCTTCCCTTAAAAAACTCAGAGTGATGTTGTGATTAACTTGCATTTTGCTCACAGTGGATATGACAGTCGACCAAATTAATCCCATTATGCAAAACCCAGTTCACAAATGGTTTTGCATTTTTGCAAAATTATGTCAATTTCCCTATAAATTGGCGAGACCGTGTCAGTTTTCCGAACCCCACATCGATGTTACTCAGCGCTCTGTATCTATATTCCTCTAATTCAGAAAGATGCCGATTTTAGCTCCATGGCACAAATTAGGATTCATAACTTTAATGTTGATATTTTTGTTTACATGAGACTCGCCTGAAAATTACCATTAGTTTTCCACACTCATTTAAAACCTTCCTCCCCGTCATCATACTCATCACGGTAGGAAAAAAGGATTAGAAGCTTGAGGAGAAGTTGGTGAAAAGACAATCCTGGATTCTTGCGTATTCGCACCATGGTGCATTCTTTCCTTACAATTCCGGAGCCGCGGCTCCTCTGGCCAGGCTCCTGCACCCTGGCCCGGCTCTGCCTCCCTGTCCGCGTCCGCGCGGGCAGAGCGGAGCGGCCGTCCACCTGCCGTCCTCTTGGCCAGCTGCAGACATGCTGGTGGTGGCCCGATCTGCTTGGCGCGGACCGCGATCTGTGAATTCCCTGCACCTGGACCAACTTGTCCAAGAAACCCATTCCTGCATGGAGCGGTGGAGCAGCCGGGCTCCGGAAGTCCCCATTCTCTGACCCCTGTCACCCGCGCTCTGAGCCCTGACATCTGCTCTCGGGAAGCCGCTGTCTTCACCCGCTTCGTTTCTGCTGCAGCCGGGCCCTCCGATCTTGGCTCGGCGCAGCTCCTCTCTCTCTTATGGGGAGAAAGAAAAAGCTTCCTTGTTTTGAAGACTGGCGCTCAGAGGACTAAATCACTTACTGAATTCAGAAAATCTATTTTTTAATGGTTATTCTTTCTCCGCGCGGCACTTTTTATTCCGGCAGCGCTTTCTTGAACAGTGAATTGTTGACTTTTCATGCTCTAGATTTATTAGACATGTGTCAAGTTGTCAGCCTCCTACCGTTTGCATTTGTGTCCACCTTGCAAACAGCAGGGAAAAATACTTTTTTTTCCACGAACGCTCACTTCTTGGCAGTTCTGAAACAAATTTTTGAACAGTTGCTGTTCCTATTGATAGCAATAGTTTGATGTTTCAAAAAAAACCAGGGTTTTATTTTCCCCTAAATTTTTGACATGTTCTGTCATATCATATCGTATCATACCCTGACGGATCAAAAACAAAAAGAAGGGAGGTCCCAGCCCGCACTGTTCACATAGATCATGAGTCTTCGCTAAACACCCTCCCATCTGTTCGCCGCATCCATCCTTTTGTTCCCTCTGCAGTGCTGGTACTGCTCGGGAAAATCTGCTCCTGCTTCTTTCACGATGCTGCGGGCTCTCCACAAGGCTCCCTGATCCTGGGGAGAAAGAGTCTCCAGGAATGAGGGGACCGTTTGCACTTTCCTGCTGCTGGCGAGCTGGGATTTGGATACATCCGTGGAACCTGCAGCAAACAAGAACACATAGACCAGCGAAGGGGTCACCCAGCAGCCCCAGGCAAATATCCCCACAATGCTGAAACTGTGAAAAAAAAAAAAAGTCAGCAATCAAGACTCTTCCTCCCAGAGACCTTCTGCCCGCGAGGTCAGCCAGGACCTCCAGGCTGTGACTTTGAAATGTGGGATGGAGGCAGTGTGGCTCCCTGTCTCCTGGTCTGACCTGGCACTTTGACCGACCTCCCAGCTGCCGGGCTGGCAGAAAGGAGGGGTGCGACCGGCCGACCTCACGCCAGCTGCGGCTCTCAGGTTCCTCCCCGGACGCGGCCTCAGGCCAAGTCTCATGGAGCCCGCTCACTCGCTCTGACTGCACGGGAAGGGCCAGCTTCCCACGGAGCAGGTGTCCGCGGAAATGCAAGGGCCTTGAGTGGGCCAGGAGCACTCGGGACGACCGTACTGGGGCTGCGAGATGGCCTCGCCACCCGCCCACCAGCCTGGGGCTTCGGGGCTCACAGCCCCCTCAAGGCCCAGGGGTGGGCGGCGACCACGTGATGGGACCCCAGCCTAGCCTCCCGCGGGAGCCGGCATCTGCCAGAGCAACTGGAGCGTCCATCCTTTTCCCAGAACTGCCCTCCGCCCGACTATCCCTTCGGCTGGGCACAGACACCAAGGCCTCCTGGAGGCTGTGTGACTTTGCGGTCATGTGGGTGTCCCCACACCTGGCTCAGTTTACTCACTCGTGGCCCTCCACCTGCCAGCCTATGACCTTTGGGGAGATGGGTGCCGGACCCCCCCGTCCCCATCCCCAGAACCCAGGGAAGGAACCAGAAAGGTTATGGGCGCTGAGCCTCTAGAGGATTTGAAGCTGGGATTTGAGCAGATTTGCATTGTAGAGAAATTGTTGTCCTTGGGTCAGGAGGACGGATGGCAGGCTGGGGTGAGGGGCACTGAGGATGGTGGTGGTCATTCTGGCAGGAAGCAGGGAACGTCCAACATAGGGCCCGGGAGTGGGGACAATGGCGAGGCCAGTTGGGGACGGTTAAGTGGAGGAATCCCAAGTATCTGCTTGTGCGTCAGAAAAGCAGGTTAGAGGACCGGCATGGGAGTCGCATCAGGGGGGCCACTCAGAAGGGCGGGCAGGCTCTGTGCGTGCCGCGCAGTGAAGGGGTCCAGGTTGGAAGCGTGGGGCCGGCTTCTGGCTTCTGCAGTCATTGGCAGAGGGGCACTCGGTGGACACTGAGCTCCGGGCTCTGGGTTCCCATTCTGTGTAAGAAGAGTGGGCTTGGCTCCTTCCAGGACCCACATGCTAGAACTCCGGGGGGTTTCTGTAAGGCCAATACCACGGCACCGAGGGTAATGCTCTTGCTCAGGGCAAGTCCCAGCCCTCCTGGAGCTCTACTCTTTCCTGGGGGCTGAAAACGATAGAAATTTATTCTCTCCTGGCTCTAGAAGCCCGAAGTCTGAAGTCCATGTGTTGACAGGGCCCTGCCTCCTGCTGAAGCTCCAGGGACTAATCCTTCCTGGCCTCTTCTGTCTCCTGGCGGCTCCTGGCGGTCCTCAGCGAGCCTCGGCTAGAGGCTGCATCACCCCATCTCTGGCTCCAGCATCCTCTGAACGCCTCCGTGTGTCTGTGTGTCTTTCTGTGTCTTCTCCTCCTGCAAGGACATCAGTCATGGGACCTAGGGCTCACCCTAACCCAACGTGGCTGCTTCTTAATGGATTACAGCTGCCAAATCTCCAATCAGGCCACATTCTGAGGTTCTGGGTGGCTTTGAACTTGGGGGAACCACGATTTAATCCTTGTACCCGCACTTTCTTGCTGGTGTAGGAGCTCTTCCCTCAGCCAGGGCTCCATCATGGGCTGCTGGTCGGCAGTCCTCAGGGTCAATGAGAAGAAAATGTTGATGTTCCACTTCTTTGTATTTAAAGTTGTTGCCTTGGGGGAAGCTGTACGACAGCCTAGCCCAGTAGTACCGTGGCACACGCATACAATCAACAAGCACACTTACATTCACCGCGGAGCTCACGGATTTGTTAGCAGTGGGGTCATGCAGGGAAACGAGCATGGAGCCATTCCACGGTGGAGGACCCCGTCCAGGTGTCGCTGGCCACCTGTACCTACAATTACGTCACGAGCAGGAGGGGAACGGGGTTGAGTAAAAAGGAAACACCTGCTCATCCGCTCACCCTTCGAGGTGCCCTATTAGCTGGTGGTTATGTGTTGTCATTCTGGAACTCATCTCCATGGCTCGGCCACTGTCTGGCCTTGTGATCCGGGGCCAATTAACATCCCTGTTTTGAAGGTGGCGGTGAATACTACGGCCACCTTGCCCCACTGCGGAAGTCAAGGATCCACACGACGCCTTCCGTGGAGAAGGAAGGACTTCGGGGAGTGAGGTCAAAGGCTCCTGCGAAGCTCCATCACCCTCCACTCTTGAGCCCCCTGGTGACGAAAGCATTCCAGATGAAGAAGTTGACGTGTGTGTGTGTGTTTGAGTGCGAGCATGTGTGTGCGTGTGTGCGCACGCACGCGCGCAGAGACGGAGAGGAAAAGAAAGATTGTGAGCTCCCATCCCAGGCTAATGAGGCCTGCAGGTATGGGGCGAGATCACACTGGACTATTTTGCTACAGAATTGCACAGTAGAATCATAATTAATTTGTTGACCGACATTACCCATAGGCCTCTTTCAGCATTTCTACTTTCTGGGCTGCTACTGCCCATTGAATTCCAATGTCTGGGATTAACATCCTCCGGTTAGACCTTCCTGCAGTTCTACGCACCGAGCCTCCTTTCATTTCTTGTCTGTATTTCTGGGATCTTTGAGTGATTTCTCTGCCATTGCTGGTCTTCTCAACACCTCCCAATGTTGTATAATCTGTGAAGGTAATTAACAAGTCTTTACCTTCTCCTGCAGATAATTAGCAGAGATGTTACATAAAGCCAGGCTTAGCCCCGATGGCTGGGGGACCATGCTAGAGTCCCCCCAACATGGGATACACCGCTATTGGCCATTATCTTTGTTTACAGCCTTCCTGCTCTAGCCGACGCAGCGGAGCTCACCTGCACGGAGGAGGGAATTCGGTCGGCAGCGCTGGTCAGAGCAAAGCCAGCCAGAGCATCAGCTCCGGGACAGCCCCTCCCTCCTGGCCCAGGCCGAGAATGTGGGCACCATCCCTGACTAGACTCTTTCTTGCACACTCCACAGCCAGTCTGCGAGCAACCCCGTTGGCACTGCCTTCACAGTGCAGGGGATCGAGCTGCTTCTTCCCCATCACCAGCTGCCCTGCCTGATGACGGCAACCCTCCACCTGTTGCCCCTCTTGGGCAGCGGCTGGAACCTGCTACAGTGGAAGTCGGAGAGCCTCCGTCTTCCCTCAGGCTTCTCCGAGGCCTCCCCACCGGTCTCCAGTCAAACCTCAGTCCTCTGGTGATGCGTTTGCTTCCTGCAGCTGCTGTAGCAAGTTCTCACAAGGTCAGAGGCTGAAACAACACGCCTTTGCAATCTCGGAGGCCTGGAGTTCCAAAGTCCCAGAACGATCTCCTGGGCTGACCTCAAGGTGGCGGCAGGGTCCTGTCCCTTCTGGAGGCTCTGGGGGAGGATCATTTTCTGGGCCCTTCCCAGCTTCGTGGAGATGCTTGGCCCCTGTGGCTCGTGGCCCCGTCGCTTGTGAGTCTCCGTGCTCCATCTCCTCTGACCCTCCCGTCTCTCTCCTCTAGGCCAGGACTCATGTGATGACGCCGGGACCACAGGGTAGTCCAGGACATGCTCAGGATCCTTAACTGAACGACACCCTCAGAGTCGCTCTAGCCACGCGAGGGAACGTGGCTCGTGGCAGGTTCTGGGGTCTAGAGCACGCACATACTGGAGCCGCTCTTCTGCCGCACCTGGCTTCAGGGCCCACAGCGCCGGCTGACGACCTTGCCAACCTCGTCGTCTGCTCTCTCCCCGTTGCACGCTCTCCTCCCCCCAGACCGGCCGGGGCACAGGGTGGGAAGGGGGGGCCACCTGGCTCCAGCTGGGCTTGCCCTCCTTCCTCTCTGCTGTAACGCTCTGCCCCAGGTCCAGCAGCTCACATGGGGCCTCCTTCAAACCTCTACCTGAACACCAGCTTCACAAGACGCCTTCGCCCCACCCTCTCACCCCACACTCTCTTCCCTTCTTCATCACACCTTCTTTGTACCTCATCACCGTCTAAAACTCTGCGTCCGACTTATTTATCCCACGTATTTCTCATCTCCCCGAAGTAGAATGGGAAAGCCAGGAAGGCAAACCTTTGCTTTGCCCAGTATCCTGCTGGCTGCCGGGTACCCCCAGCACCTGGGACAATGTCTGAGACACGATGCTCACTTGAGAGTCGTAAGGGGTAAGTGGTGAATGAATGCTGGACACGCTAAGGACAAGACGGAGAGACTCATCCTGCCATTGCCGAGCCATCAAAGGAACGACACGTGGAACGGCGCAGCCCATTGCTCTGAAACACATGCTGTGTCTTCCTGCGGGTCCCTTTTATTTGAGTGTACGCACTCATTCCTGTCCTTCTCAGCATCGTGCTGTTGTTTTGCTGGATATCTGTTTTAGATTTGCTGGGGACTCAATGAAATACTGGTCATGTGCTTTGCATGAAAGCTAATCAGTCACTATTTACCAATTTCGTGTAAATCCCCAGCCTACACACTTCTTTATAATAATAATGTAACTCAAGGAGAACAGAAAGGAAAGGACTAATCCACAAAATCTTCAGGGAAGTATGTTGACAAGGATTCTACGAAATGCTCATATGTATTTAGATATGGGGTAGAAGCATAACACTAAGGTTATCACCCTGGATAGTGGAGATTGAAGGGGAAAAAAAACGTGATTCTTATGGGATAGGAACGTATCAAGAATAGTTTGGAACTAAAATGATATTTAACATGTATTCATTCCTTATTAAATGTCAGGTGCTGTGCTAAATGTTTTACTTACATTATCTCAAAGCAAATGAGAGACGTCCATCCAAGGGTAATGGTCAGGTACCAGACGAGAGCAATCTACCATTACTGCAATTATAACCATACATAACCATTAATAACTCACTCCTCTGTGCAAAACAGGAAACGTTCTGTGTCATTCAAACTTCCAGCTTTAAGCTTGGTTATGTTCTTTGACATTTCTTCTCAGACCTCCTCTTCCATCCTGACTCCAGCCTGACCCAGAATGCTCACTGGATGGCTCTGTCCCCTCCAAGCTGGCCCCGGGGACCTGGATCTTGTAACTATTAGTAGAGTTTCCACAACCCATTTCCTCAGGGTTCAAGATAGCTCTAACATCCACCATATTTCTCAAAGTGTATTGGTGATGGTATTGGGAATTTTAAGGAAGAAGGTTTCCACGATCAGTAGGAGCAGGAGATAATATGTTAATAAGAGTTACCCTGTTTTCTTTACCACATGATACCTCAGAGCTCTTCATGTGTGGCAAATCATGAAAAAGAGGGTATTACATACTAAGTCTCCCAAATTTATGTCAACATGTTTAAGTTTGTTTGAGCCATGTCCTGGATAATTTCTGTTCTCTGGGAAGCACTTGGGAATTAGTTTTACTTGCACTGTGGCATTTCTCCTGTCCCCAACCAGTGATTGATGTTCACTTGAGCATTTGATGGGAGGACGGGAGAGGGGATGCCAGCAACAATCAAGTGAAGAGCTCTAGCTTGGACAAGCGGTCCTGCCAAGAACAATGAGAAAAGATAGCTGGATGGACAGATGCGAAGACATGGATGACAGAGGACAGATGACAAAGGGTCAATAGATGATAGAAGATAAATTGATAAGATAAAGATGAGAAAGAGATATTGCTACATGATGGAGAAGACAGAGAGAGAGATAGAGAGAGAGGGGCAGTTAACCCCAGATATAGTTATTTCTTTTAAAGGCAGTAGAGGTCTGTTGAGGGGACCAGGACTTAGAAGTCATGACCCTAGAAGAGGAAACTTCAGGGAAGTGAGCTCACCTGGTTTGAGCCACACTTTCTCTCAGGACTATTGCAGATCCTTGATATAAAGCAAAATCTACAAATCTGAGTGTGGGGGCTGGGACTAAGAGGCAGAGAAGCTGTCAGAGCTTCTGGTATCTTACAGGGCTACAGAGATTAAAGCTGGACCTCAAAGATGGCCAAGCAGAACCAAGTCCCAGGAAGCAAGAGGATGCAGAGAAGTGAATTCAACATTCATGGTTTTTCACTTGAGGTGTTTGCCAAATTCTCAATCTGTGCAGAACAAAAGGCTAAGAAAGTAAATAGAAACTGAACCATAGACCATGATGTTTGGCCAAGCAAAAACAATAGGTTTCTGGACCCACCAAATAGGAGAGACCCCCATTAAATATACAGGCCCTCGTTTGGGATTTTTGGAGAGGTACACCCTTAAATAAGAGAAGAAGAAAAGTGAGATAGACAATGAAAACTGTGAGTCAGGCTGGAAACAGTTATTTTTTGGATTAAGATGATAGACTCCATTCCAACTGACAATCAGAGGATAACGAGCCATTTAGTGTTTTGTACACTAACCCCCTGGCATTCAATAACAATGACTAAGCTACCAAAAAGCAAGACCAAGAGAAAAAATAGGCTATAGACACAGGCAAATGACTTGACCTGATTATTGGAGTTCTCAGATATGCACTTTGACCTAACTGTGACTAATATAGTGAAGAAAATCATGAAAATATGGAGAATTTCACCAGAGAATCAGAATACATAAAAGGGAATTAAATAAAAACTATTGAAATAAGAAGTGAAAAGATTAAGAAATCTCTGTGCTTCACAGAAGATTGAACTTGGCAGGGAAAGATTAGTAAAGAAGAAGATACATGAATACAAAGTATCCATGCTGAATCACAGAGTGCAAATGTAGTGGTGAGTACTGAGAAGGGAAGACAAGACATATGGGACACAGAGATAAAGCCAGCGTATGCGTGACTAGAGCCCCAGAAACGGAGGAGAAAGAGGGGTATAAGCAACTCGTAGTGGTGAGTACTGAGAAGGGAAGACAAGACATATGGGACACAGAGAAAAAGCCAGCGTATGCGTGACTAGAGCCCCAGAAACGGAGGAGAAAGAGGGGTATAAGCAACGCTGGAAGAGACGATGGCAGCCATTTCCCCAAAATGATGAAAGACATCAAGCTATATATTCAAGAAGTATTAGGAGACTCAAGCAGAACTCAATTAACTATAAAACCAACCACACCCGGATACATCACGCTAAAACTGTTGAAAGGGAGAGAAAATTTTACAGCAGAAAGATTACAAAATTGCGTTGCACTCAAAGGGCAACACTGTTACTGATGGTTGCTTTCTCCAGAAAAAGTATGCGAGCCAGAAAACATTGCTTAAAATGCTCAAAAAGTCTAACTGCCAACCTTGAATCTTGTGTCCAGCAAAAATATTCAAAAACAAAGTAAAACGTATTTTTAACAAATAAAATCAGAGGAAATCTATCAGCAGAACTGCTCTAAAATTTTTGCAGTATTATTCGGGCAGAAAGAAAAATGATGTCAGATACCTTACAACAGTACAGAAATTAAGGGAATGTGGATACATATATTTAAATATTGAGTAAACAAAGCAATAATAATAATGAAAGTCATGGTCTAAAATGGTAGTAAAAATGCATGACCATTTTGGCCTTATTTTCATGAACACAAAAGTTAGGAGTGGGAAAATGAAATTAAAATGCTGGGAGAAGGAAAGGAAAAGTGAATTGGGGGAAATTGAACCATGAGAGACTGTGGACTCTGAGAAACAACCTGAGGGTTTCGGAGGGGTGGAGCGTGAGAGGTTGGGTGAGTCTGGTGGTGGGTGTTAAGCAGGGCACGTATTGCATGGAGCACTGGGTGTGGTGCATAAACAATGAATCTGGGAACACTGAAGAAATAAAATTAAATTTAAATAAATAAATAAATGAAATTTTTATAAATAAATAAATAAGGAAGGAAGGAAGGAAAAATGAAATGAAATGAAAATTTTACCAAAAAAATGTTGCCCAGCATTGCCGCACAAGGGACAAAAGTATTCATTTGTATTCCAGCAATGTCATCCCTAGAATAATTATTAAAAAGACAATAAAAGGACATGTAACCAGAAAGCTATAAAGAAGAAAGACAAAATAATAAAAATATTTTAAGTTTTTGAACTGAATTATAATAAAAATGTGACATATCAAAGTGTGTGGAGTTTTGAGCAGCTAAATCTGTGCTTAGGAGAAATGGTATATAGTTTTAAGCCCATATATTAAAAAAGAGGAAAGCTGAAAACCTACGATATAAATGTCCATCTCAAAAAGTTGGAAGAAAAGCAATTAATTAAACCTAACTACAGTAGAAGGGACGAATTAGTAAAGATAAGAACAGAATCAATGAAATAGAAAATGAACCTACAACAGAGAGAATTAACAAAATCTAATTATTCGAAAAGACTAGAAAATGATAAATTTGTGGCAAAACTGGTCAAAATAAAAAGAAAGAAGTCTCAAGTTACAAATGTCAGTAATGATAAAAGATAACATACAGATTCTGATTCTATAGACATTAAAAGATAAAAGAGTTTCATGAAAATACTTACGCCAAATAATTTAAAACTTTAGATAAAATGACAAATTCCTAGAAAGAAGCAACTTATTCAAATCTACATAAGAAGAAAGGATTTGAATGGTCTTATATTGATTTTAAAAAACTGAATCTGTAATTTCAGATCTTCCTATCAAGAAATCTCCAAACTCAGAACACATCAACATTCACAAACAGGTAGAGAACAAAAATACTAAGACAAAGCTGTTATACAAAAATATGTGTGGCAGGGGAGAAATTGCCCACCTGGTTATATAAAGACAGGGTCATCTTGATATTAAAACCTCATATAAACATTTAAAAAAGAAAGCTTACAAGCTAATCTTATGAACATAAATGCAAAAATCTTAAGTACTAGCAAAGCAAAGTTCATGGCATGAGGAAAATAACACATCACATTCAAGTCGAGTTTACCTCAGGAATGTAAGGATGATTTCACATGAAAAACTATACTTTACCATATTAATAGAATAGGAGAAAATAGCTATTTTAATAAAAATTAATCCAAAAAAGTATTTAATAAGATTCTATACCCAGTCTTGATAAAAGTTCTTAGCCAACATGGAATATAATATTCTTTTTTTTTTTTTTTAAGAAAGAGAGAGAGAACACATGCAACAGGGGGCTGGGGAGGGACAGAGGGAAGGAGAGAAAGAATCCTAAGCAGGCTCCATGCCCAGCACAGAGGCTGACGTGGGACTTGATCTCACAACCCTGAGCTCATGACCTGAACCGAAATCAAGAGTCAGATGCTTAATCACCTGAGGCACCCAGGGACCCATGGGAATATAATATTCTTAGTATGATGTAGAGTATCTACAAAATTCTTAGCAGAAAAAATTTTGTTTCATGCCCCAGTATTGGAATCTTTCCCCCAGCGACCAGAAATGGAACAGGGTTGTCAAAACCCACCACTTCTACTCAACATTTGATTGGAGGTCCTAGCCAAGGCAAAAAGACAAGGAAAAATATAAAGTGTAAGGACTGGAAATAAAGACATAAAACTCATTATTCATTACTATAAACTTGACTTTCTATGTAGAAAATGATATTCAGAATGTATACATATACATGTACAATGTTTACATAGAAAATCTAGAAGAATCTTCAGATAAACTGAGGATACAGAAAGAATGTGGCAAGGTCACTAGATACAAAATAAATATAATAAAAGTCAATTATATATTATATATGTGTATATATATGTGTGTGTGCAAAAACAAATAGAAAATAAATTTAAAGACACCATATATAATAAAACAGATCCAGAAATAAATATGCAGGAATAAATCTAATAAGAGATATAAAAGAATACTAAATTGGAAACAACACAATAATATGAAGAAAATTTAAGACTTCTTCCCAAATTGGTCCCAAGATTGAGACAAGATAATTGCTAGAATGTATGAAAAGGCGAAGCAGTAAGAGCAGCCACGTCGATCCTGAAGAAGAAAAGTTAGAGCACCTATAATTTCAAATATCAAATAATGAAGACAATATAGGAATTGTGCAAGAATATCCAAAAAGACCAACAAAACAAAACTGAGTTCAGAAACAGACCCACATACATATACTCCTTTGATACAGGACTTTACTGAAGTGGGAAAAGGTGTTAGTTTTCAATAAATGAAGATGAGTCAAGCACGTATCTGTGGGTTAAAAATAATAATAATTTTAACCTCCACTCATGCTACACCTAAAAATCAATCCCAGATGTAACAAACAGATTTAAGTGTGAAATGTAAAGTGCTTTTGGAAGGAAATACTGGGGAATATCTTGGGACAAGCAGATATTTGTTAAACATGACATAAAAAATAGGTCATAAAGGAATAATTGATAAAGTGAACTACTTTAAAGCTGAGATCAAAAGACGCCATCAAGAGAGTGAAAAGGCAAGCCGCAGATTAGGCGCAGATGTGTGAAAAACAGAGAATTGTATCTATAATACATAACGAACTCCTACCAGTCAATTAGAGAAAGCAATCCAGTATAAAAGAAAACGGGTTTAAAACAACTTAAATCCTTCCCAAAGAGGATATCCAAATGGCTAAAAGAACGTATGAAAATGATCGAACTTGTTAGTCGTCTGGAAATTAAAATAAACACACTATATCCACCTGCATGCCTATAGCGAAAGCCTCACAAAACCAAGGATCAGGGAGGGTCTGGAGCACCCGGCCCCTTCAATGCACCACTGATAAGAGAATAAAGAAGTGGAGTCACTCTGGGAAGCCTTGGGGCCCCATGGAGTGGTGGAGAGACCACATGTGTGCTTATTCTATGACCCGAGACGGGCACTCGGGTGTGGCAAAAGGGATGTACAAAAACGGGTGTTGCCGCTTTATCTGGGATAGCTCCATGCCTCAACAGTAGGACAGTTTCTTGTACATTCCATCTACACAACGCTGTCACAAAGGCCTGGAACAAGCCACACAAAGCAAATGGACGAGTCCCATAAACATAATAGTGAGCAAAGGGAAAACACAAGAACTGCGGAAGAGTAAAGACAGAATATTCCCTCTGACTCCATTGCTATAAAAATCAGATAGACACATGGATCTTCGGTGTTTACGTCAATGGAGGCTACCTTTCCGGGAGGGTGTGACGGGGCGTCTGGGACACTAGTCAGGTGTTCCTTCTCCGTCGGATGCTGGTTCTGTAAGTGTGTTTGCCTTGAAAATTCACCTTGGCTTACACTTCAAAAAAATGCATTCAAGCAGCTGCTGGAATCGCCCAAATCCAGAATGCTGACCACGCCCCGTGCCGGCAAGCCCGGGAGCAGCAGGAACCCTCCTTTGTGGCCAGTGGGAATGCAAAATGGTGCAGCCCTATGGAAGAAGCTCGGTGGTTTCTTTTTTTTTTTTTTTTCTCATTTTATTTATTTTTTCAGCATAACAGTATTCATTCTTTTTGCACAACACCCAGTGCTCCATGCAAAACGTGCCCTCTCCATTACCCACCACCTGTTCCCCCAACCTCCCACCCCTGACCCTTCAAAACCCTCAGGTTGCCCCAACCTCCCACCCCTGACCCTTCAAAACCCTCAGGTTGTTTTTCAGAGTCCATAGTCTCTTATGGTTCGCTTCCCCTCCCCAATGTCCATAGCCCGCTCCCCCTCCCCCAATCCCACCTCCCCGCAGCAACCCCCAGTTTGTTTTGTGAGATTAAGAGTCATTTATGGTTTGTCTCCCTCCCAATCCCATCCTAACCAAAGAGACTAAGAATCTATACACAGAAAATTATAAAGTACTCATGAAAGAAATTGAGGAAGACACAAAAAAATGGAAAAATGTTCCATGCTCCTGGATTGGAAGAATAAATATTGTGAAAATGTCTATGCTACCTAAAGCAATCTACACATTTAATGCAATCCCTATCAAAATACCATCCATTTTTTTCAAAGAAATGGAACAAATAATCCTAAAATTTATATGGAACCAGAAAAGACCTCGAATAGCCAAAGGAATATTGAAGAACAAAGCCAAAGTTGGTGGCATTACAATTCCGGACTTCAAGCTCTATTACAAAGCTGTCATCATCAAGACAGCATGGTACTGGCACAAAAACAGCTCGGTGGTTTCTTAACGAAACTAAACACACTCTTACATACAATCCAGCAATTATGCTCCTTGCTATTTGCCCAAAGATGAAAACTTGTGTCCACACAAAAACCTGCACACAGAGGTTTGTAGCAGCTTTTTGCTAATTGCCAAGGCCTGGAAGGAACCAAGTTGTCCTTCAGTAGATGATGGATAAACTGTGGCCCCTGTGGACCATGGGATATTATTCCATGACCTATGAGGCCGTAAAAAGACACGGCGGAACCTTAAATGCACCCTGTTACGTGAAAGACGTTAATCTGAGTATGTGACATACCCCGCAACCCCAGCTCTGTGACAGTCCGGAAAAGTGCACAACAACGGAATCAGTGGAAGGATCGGTGGCTGTTAGGAGTTGGCTGGGGGAAGGATGGATAGGTGGAACAGAAGGCAACTTTAGGGCAGGGAAACTGATGTACAATGATTGTGCATCCAGGTTGCTACTCATGCGTCCAAACCCATCGAATGCACGACAGGCAAGGATGAGGAGTAAGTCCGGACTTCAGACGATAATGATGTGTCCAGGTCGGGTCATCAGCTGTAACAAATTGTTACACTCTGGCGGGGGAGGGGGCAGTTTGGTAATGTGGGAAACTGCAGGGTGTGGAGGCATGGGATATATGGGAAATCTGTGTGCTTTCTGTGCAATTTGACGTTAACTTCAAACTTCCCTAAAAATAAAGTGTATTTGAAATTGTTTAATGCATTAAAACAAAAATAATCGCACACCTGGGCGGCTTCAGTCGAGCGTCTGACTCTGGATTTCCGCTGAGGTTGTGACTTCAGGATCATGAGATCAAGCCCCCCGTCGGGCTCCACGCTCAGCGGGGAGTCTGCTTGAGAGTCTCTCTCCCCTTTTCCTCTGTCCCTCCCCACACACTCGTTCTCTGTCTCTCTTAAATAAATAAATAAATCTTTTTTTTTCCCTTTTTATTTATTTATTTTTTTTTTCAGCGTAACAGTATTCATTCTTTTTGAACAACACCCAGTGCTCCATGCAAAACGTGCCCTCCCCATCACCCACCACCTGTTCCCCCAACCTCCCACCCCTGACCCTTCAAAACCCTCAGATTGTTTTTCAGAGTCCATAGTCTCTTATGGTTCGCCTCCCCTCCCCAATGTCCATAGCCCGCTCCCCCTCTCACAATCCCACCTCCCCCCAGCAACCCCCAGTTTGTTTTGTGAGATTAAGAGTCATTTATGGTTTGTCTCCCTCCCAATTCCATCTTGTTTCATTTATTCTTCTCCTATCCCCCTACCCCCCCATGTTGCTTCTCCATGTCCTCATATCAGGGAGATCATATGATAGTTGTCTTTCTCCGATTGACTTATTTCACTAAGCATGATACGCTCTAGTTCCATCCACGTCGTCGCAAATGGCAAGATTTCATTTCTTTTGATGGCTGCATAGTATTCCATTGTGTATATATACCACATCTTCTTGATCCATTCATCTGTTGATGGACATCTAGGTTCTTTCCATAGTCTGGCTATTGTAGACATTGCTGCTATAAACATTCGGGTACACGTACCCCTTCGGATCACTATGTTTGTATCTTTAGGGTAAATACCCAGTAGTGCAATTGCTGGGTCATAAGGTAGTTCTATTTTCAACATTTTGAGGAACCTCCATGCTGTTTTCCAGAGTGGTTGCACCAGCTTGCATTCCCACCAACAGTGGAGGAGGGTTCCCCTTTCTCCACATCCTCTCCAGCATCTGTCATTTCCTGACTTGTTAATTTTAGCCATTCTGACTGGTGTGAGGTGATATCTCATTGTGGTTTTGATTTGTATTTCCCTGATGCCGAGTGACGTGGAGCACTTTTTCATGTGTCTGTTGGCCATCTGGATGTCTTCTTTGCAGAAATGTCTGTTCATGTCCTCTGCCCATTTCTTGATTGGATTGTTTGTTCTTTGGGTGTTGAGTTTGCTAAGTTTCTTATAGATTTTGGATACTAGCCCTTTATCTGATATGTCGTTTGCAAATATCTTCTCCCATTCTGTCAGCTGTCTTTTGGTTTTGTTAACTGTTTCCTTTGCTGTGCAAAAGCTTTTGATCTTGATGAAATCCCAATAGTTCATTTTCGCCCTTGCTTCCCTTGCCTTTGCCGTTGTTCCTAGAAAAATGTTCCATGCTCCTGGATTGGAAGAATAAATATTGTGAAAATGTCTATGCTACCTAAAGCAATCTACACATTTAATGCAATCCCTATCAAAATACCATCCATTTTTTTCAAAGAAATGGAACAAATAATCCTAAAATTTATATGGAACCAGAAAAGACCTCGAATAGCCAAAGGAATATTGAAGAACAAAGCCAAAGTTGGTGGCATCACAATTCCGGACTTCAAGCTCTATTACAAAGCTGTCATCATCAAGACAGCATGGTACTGGCACAAAAACAGACACATAGACCAGTGGAACAGAATAGAGAGCCCAGAAATCGACCCTCAACTCTATGGTCAACTAATCTTCGACAAAGCAGGAAAGAATGTCCAATGGAAAAAAGACAGCCTCTTCAATAAATGGTGCTGGGAAAATTGGACAGCCACATGCAGAAAAATGAAATTGGACCACTTCCTTACACCACACACGAAAATAGACTCCAAATGGATGAAGGACCTCAATGTGAGAAAGGAATCCATCAAAATCCTTGAGGAGAACGCAGGCAGCAACCTCTTCGACCTCAGCCGCAGCAACATCTTCCTAAATAAATAAATCTTAAAGAAACGTAATGTCATGCTTGTCTCTAAAATAGCAGCATATTTAAGTATTTTAAATAGGAAAACGTGTGTGTCCTACCTTCACACAGAGGCGATCCCTGTGAAGAGCGGCTTTCTCTCCTTTCTGTCCTTCTCTTGTGCGGGAACACGCAGGGCCTGGTGCCCAGGAAGGCCCGCCGCGCGGGGTTGTACCCCACGATTCAATCCAACGGTTCCTCGGGGCTCCTGCCAGCTCATCCTTCAATTGCCAGTGGTGGTTAGATCAGGATTAGGCTGTAAGGCCTCCCGCGATTCTGAAATTCTACAATTTTCTCCCTCTCCTGTATTAATTCAGCCAATTTGGCCAAGTGTTCGCCCGGGATGCGGCCCCGCGCTAGCCAGTGAGCGAAAGGCAGACGGTGGGCGTGCAGGTGGGAATGAGAGCGATGTGGGGCCCAGCCCTGCCCTCCGGGAGCCCTGCTACCTGGACGAAGCCAGCAGCCGTGAGCGTGAGCGAAGGAGCGGCCCGGAGAGCCCGGACATGAGACCCAGAAGCTGAGGGAGCTAAGGGGAGGCCCACAGCCCTGGGGTGCAGGTGGCTGGGCGCTCAGGGGGTGTCCTGTGAGTGGCTTCTTGAAGGACAACAGAGGTGCTGGTGCAGGGGAGGGGAGAGAAGGGGAGAGGGGCCTCTTCCCAGGCGGTATTGACGCTCATTCATTCATTCATTCATTCACTCTGCCTGCTGGGCCCAGCCGCTCCTGGTGGAGAAGGCGTCCTGCGCCCCGGCTCAGTTTGCAAAAGACCCGTGGGTTCATCTCTGATGATGGAATTCAGGCTCGGAGACCTTCTGGGGAAGGTGGATTTGCTGTGACGCTCAGCTCTAACCCTGCCCTTGCTGCTGGATGCGCCTCCATGCCAGGAGGGCCGAAAGGGAGGCAAAGTCTCCCACAGCCCCCACTCCAGGTTCCAGCAGTGCTCTGGGTACCCCGGCCGGACTGACGCCCAGAGAGCAGAGGTGCATCTCCCACCTGGAGCCGCCTGCAGAAGCTCACCACAGCTCAATCTCCGGCCGCTGCTGGGACTGACGTTATAAGCCCTGGGCCTGCTAAACAGCACGTTAGAAAGTCGCCAAAGAGGTAAGTCAGCTCCAAGGAGAAGCGGAGGGACGGACCCGATTCATTTCCCGTCGTCTTCACTTCTCCCTGGGAGGTCCCATCCCTCAAGGGGCGAGAAGCCCGTCCACCTGATGTCGGCACTGCGGAAAGAAGGCCAGTAAGAAAGGGAAGGCTCTGGCTTTCCTAAACCCCCTACCGATGGACACAGTTTGCTCATTTCCCCAGCGAACATAAGGCTTTGGGAAAACACGGTGTAAAAAACCGGAGAGAAGGAAAACTGTAAAAGCTGTACCGTCAATTCAGCCAAAAGGACCAGGAGAAGCCGCAGCATCTCCCTGCGGGAGCACCTGCACCCCCAGGCACGTCCCGAGGAGGCCGGCAGTGCTCCACCACCAAAAGGAACAGAAGAGCAGCTAGCAGAATGGTCTGTTGGCGAGGAGGTGTTTCTGTGAAAAATGCGATTGTTGTGGTTGTAATCGATAACCCCGTGCCTCTGAGGGGGGGCGACCGCCTTTTTGTGGGGACTCCCTGTGCTCTGGGAATGAGCACCGGCGTCCAGCCTGGCCACCCAGCAGGTAGCCTGCGTCCGCCCGTCCGCGGAGCCCCCTGAGACGGGAGCTGAATCACTCGCAGCACCGTTTGAAAAACAAGCCAGACATATCTCAGACTCAGGAGATATGCCTGAAACTAGCAAAAAAAAATTGGTTTTCCCCCATTTCACTGCCCGATTTGGCTGCACTGCACAGCTCTGTGCAGAGAGATGACTCTTTGCGGCGTACCATACTGTGATAGACCCCGCCCTGCCTTTAAAGGAATAAATCATTAATTTAAATTGTGCCGCTTTCTTCCATTTATAGCATAGCTGCTAGCTTTTTAACCATTTTCTCCCATTGGAGAAGAAATTGACTGACTCGTAGGTGCGTGGGCCTAGGAATTTGAGCAATTTTTTTTAAAGGCCATTGTTGATGAGTCATCTAAGTCTTGCTGTTTACTTTGGCATTTTAAAGAAAGTTCTTATTTTGAAAATTAATATTATGAAATTTACATGGGCTCACGGGAAATGCCGGTAATTCCAGAAATGTGGAAAGGAAAAATGCATGCACCCCTGTAGGAGGGAAGTCATTCATCTCCTCGGGTGAGCACTCACCATGGATACATGGATCGGTTATTCTGACGAGAAGCGGGCTTGAGGCCCTGCCTGGTGGGGGGCGTCCCCCAGATGTGGGAGGAAGCGCGATCTGTGTCCTCCTGGGTGCGGGATCCGGACTCCAGACGTGAGCTGCTTGCTTACCCTCTGAGCTGCCGCCGCTGAGTCCCGCAAACGCCCCCGAGGGCCACCACGGGGAGACCAGAGACCAGGAAGGAGGGTCTGGAGACGGCATAGAAGAGAAGCCCGGAGCACTTGCTGGGAGCTCAGAGCAGGCCCGGGTGTAAGGCGTGACCTGGTGTCCTCTGTCTGGGAGCCCCGACATTCTTTCCTCCTTGTCAGTCAGCTGGTCAGACTGAGCGTTCTCGTAGCAACCGGAAGGATGCTGCACTTGTCGTTGGGGAAGGCTAGGGTATTATTAGCAAGTGGGTCCTAGCTCCCCGTGCGCCATTAAGGAGATGGAAACTTACCCCGTGGGCAGTGGAAAGCCATCAACCGCCTCTCACCAGGAGAACTGTATGGGTTTCCTGGGGCTGCGTCACAAATTGCCACACACTTAGTGACCCAAATGACACAGACTTATGGGCTTATGCTTCTGGAAGTCAGAGGTCCAATACTGGCCAGCAGGGCAGTGTTTGCTCTGGAGGCTTTGGGGGAGAATCCAGTTCCTTGTCTTTTGGGCTTCTAGACGTCTCCTGCCTTCGCTGGGGGCGGCTCCTTCCCCAGGCTGAGAGCCTGCAGGGGGCCCCTGGCTGGCTGACTCCCGCTTCCGTGGCCTGGGTGCTCTCTGATCTGCTGCCTCCTCACAGGGACCTTGTGATCACAGCAAGCGTCCCTGCATCCTTGCTCCCTCTCAAGACCTGAGCCACGTCCTCGAAGTCCCCTTGGCTGGTCAGATGACATGTGCCCCGGCTCTGGGCACTCGGACGTGGCATCCTCAGGGGAGTGTCACTGTGCTGGTCATGAAAGCGTCTGGTAAATGGGAACGACAGTAACAATGAGCAGAGCACGGTGAGCTCTCATCACGCAGCCGCCTCGTCGGGATCCCGTTCGGCCACGGCACCGTGGCAGGCGTTGCTCCCACTTCAGGGGAGACAGGCCATGAGTCAGAGGTGAGGGACCTGGTCACGGTCTCCCACTAATAAGGACCCACCCTGGAGCCCAAGCATCAGCTTCAAGCCAGAGCTCTCATGCAAGTCAGCTCTGAGAAGGGGGGCAGGTGCCGTGTGCTTGGCTGTGGGGACGGCATGTCCACGTGGCCGCACAGGCCCCAGCCTGGCGTGGCCTCTGCCCTGTGGAGTCGAGACTGTCCTCATCTCGGCCCCTGCCACCAAGTCCGCAGCTGATGACCATTCTGTGCCGGACTCGTGCAAACCCCAGAGACAGAACGCAGAGCCCGGACCCTGTGGGGGTGCCGCGGACACAGCCGTGTGCTCCCCACACCCCAGCGAGACAGCCTTTCCCTCTTTCTGGAGAGGTTAGGGGAGAGTCCCCGAGGGGGAGACATCGGAAGGTGAAGAATGAGGAGGAGTTGATCGTGTGCGCGAGGCCTGGGGCAGCGTGGGAGGCAAACGCCTCCAGGAGGAGGCAACTTCCTGTGCAAGAAATGTGTGGGGAGAGACAGACAGAGACACAGAGACAGAGACACAGACTGAGACAGAGCGACAGAGACACAGACTGAGACAGAGCGACAGAGACACACAAAGAGACAAACAGAGACATGCAGTGAGACAAAGACAGAGACCAAGAGACACACAGAGACAGACATACAGAGAGACAAACTGACAATGAGAGCTGGAAAGACAGACAAAGAGACAGAAACAGACTGAGACAGACACACGGAGAGACAGAGACGGAGAGGGAGACAGACACACAAAGGGTCAGAGACAGAGACAGACCGAAAGACACAGAAAAAGAGAGGGATAGCAGGGGAGGGAAGTCAAGTGTCCAGAGATGGGAGAAAGCAAAGGCGGGGTCGTGCGGGGTGAGGGAAGAGGGAGACAGTGGGCGCCCAAACCCGGCACCGGCGCGCAGCTCGGCTGCACCGGACGGAGACCTGGAGAGTAACGAGCGCAGGCGGGTGAGGGAGGCCGTGGAGGCGAACAGGGCGATCGATGGTAAGACTCTGCGTCCTGCCGCCACTGACCAGCCTCTGTGTCTCCGCCCCCGTTCAGAGGGTTGTCTGGCTCCACGGGGAGGTCACCTGAACGCCACACGCTCTGGTCTGAAGCACCTGGGAGCTTTTTGGGGATGCAGGTGAGCCTGGGAGGATTGAGCAACCGCCCTCAGCAGGGCAGTGGGGACCCTTTCCCAGCAAGAGCCCAGAGTGGGTGTTCTCGGGGCAGTGACGTGGGCCACAAAACCCCCTTCCACCCAGCCTGACGGCTGGCTGCCCGGGCGGGAGCTGGCACCTGGGAACAGGTGCGTCTCTAGTTGGAACCGCGGAGCGCGCCTCCCGCTCCCCTGCCCACTCCGGCCTCCCGGGGACCACTGTGTGCTCAGCCCTAGGCAGGTGGGACGCACGGGGTCCCACCGAGCAGCTGGGCCCGGCCCGGACACCTGTCGGTAGACGGATGCTCAGCCCGTCACCTGCGCCTCCAGGCCCGACGTTCTGGAGCTGCAGAAAAAACACGTTTGTGAAACGTTAACAGCCTGAAGAAACGCTCACAACAAAATGTTAGAGAAAAAACCAGTGTCCATTTTCAGATGTTTAAAGCATGAATGTTAGTGAACCATTCAAAACTAAACTTAAAAAGTCATTTTAAAATGTGAGACTGAGAACCAGCACACATGTGTGTGTCTGTAGAACAACACACGTGTGCGCCTGTGAGTGTGTGCGCGCGTGTAAATGAAATACACAAGGATGTTAACAGATGGGATCTCCGAGAGGGGGAATCTGGACGACTGTTATTTTCCTTTTCAAGTTTTCCGAATTTCACAATGTTAATGTAAGCACATATTCATTTTTTACTCTGAAAAAAAGCTACAAAGACAATGCTAACGAACGCGGGTTTGCGTGATGCAGGACGGGACGGTGAGGCCCCGGCCCGAGCACTGGATCCCGGGCAGATTCCGGCGGCTCCGGCGCTGTGCTTCCCCAGGTCGCCTGCAGACGGCCTGACATGCAGGCGGTCTGCTCATTCCTGCGGACCCTCCGAGACAGATGCAAGCTGCTGCTTTTCCCCCAAAGCTGAAGTCCTCAGCTATGCAGTAGCCCCGGCAAAGAAACGCACGCTGGGAGAGCATCGCAAGGGTCTTACGGTTAAGGTGTCCGCAGCCCACCCAGGGTTTTGGGCTTGTGACCAGATGAGGCCATCCACCTGGGGCTGGCCGAGACGACACCAGCAAGGGCACCAGGAGGGGAAGCTGAACGCACAGATTCCGGCGCCTGGTCTCCCGGGGGTTCTGTCCCAGGAAACTGCGGGCTGGGCAAACCCTGCTGGGTTGCTGGTGCTTGAAAGTGGAGAGATAAAGGGAAAAGATAAGCGAGTGTGAGAGCGTCCCCAGCTCGGCCCCAGACCCCTCCCCCACCCCACACCTAGACACCTCGCGGCTGCGTCCACAGTGTCCCAACACCCCTCTCCAGACTCGTGGGCTCCAGGAGCACATTCCCATCTCGAAGATAAATTTGCACGACGTGCGTACTGTGCTCCGCCTTGAAACCGTGCCTGTTTTACAATGACTTGAATAGAGACTCCAGAGAAATACTGCCTTCCTTCCACGAAAAAGTCTCCGTAAATACACTCCTCAAAATTTTCACTCTTAATATATCAGTAGCTTTTCAGTTCATTATAGTGTTATTAGTCAGTCTTCATAAAAGTGCTATGCATCTTTATTAAAAATGGAAGTTCACACCATTTTATGTTCCCATCAAAGTGGGTGATGGTAGCTTTGATTAATTCCTTCACATACAGTGAACTTTACAGCAAATTGGACAGTGTAATTCAATTCCTATTTCTGCAGATTTTTTTGTTGGTAGAAAATTGATATCATTCATATGTAATCATATTGCCTTTGCAAGAGATCTTTAAGAAATAATATCCTGAGGTAATGATCGCGTGGCTTAATTATTAATACTGAGCTTCCACACATGGCCGTGTGCATGTCTTTCCCCAAGCTTGACTTTTTTCAGACAATATTTCTCCAATTTAAATTCAGCTATGTGCCACTGGTGCGCACATGAGTGTGCGTGTGTGTGAGAGAGAGTTCGCTTTCTACGTTGTTTCTTTCCTTAACAGCGCGAGCCTCATTTCGGGAATAATCATTGATTTTAAGTGGTTTAGCAACTGAACTCAACCCAGTCCGAACGAGAGGGAAATTTGACAGGTAAGCTTTCCGACTCAAAGCTTCCCTGCTCCCCGCCCTTCCAAATGCCAAGAAAACCCATCGGGTCCCTCCTGAATGCAACAATTGTCAACCACCCAACTGGGAGTCTTCCGGCTTTGGACGCTCTGTTAATTAAAGTTCTCCAGAGAGAGCAAGGGACACAGAGACAGAGACACAGAGCTAGAGAGCGAGGGAGGGATGGAGGGAGGAGAGAGCCTGTGCTGGTCCTGAGCTGGAGAACCCCGTCCCAGACAGACGTGTGGGAACCCACCCACGGGAGGCATTCTGGTGGGGCTGCGGGAGGCCACGAGGGGCCCAGCGTGGGGGGCCGGCTGGGGAGGAGGCCCGAGCGGTCCGTGGCTGGGGTTGGCCTGGGGCCTGCAGGGTCTGTCTGGACAGACCGCACAGTGTGCGTGGACCCTGCCCCACGGAGTCCAGACCGCATTGCGCTAGCCAGGAAAACGCACGAATAAAAGATCACTTGACGGATGGAGAAGGTGGGCTGAAGAGCGACAAGCCTGTGAGCCTGTTTTCATTCTACTCTCCAGACTGGGTTGGGGACCGCAGGCTACTAGGCCAAGTGGTCGCCGAAGGCCCAGCCCCAGGAAGAAAGAAAACTCAGTTTTACTGAGGACCAGGGACAGGGGCTGACACGGGGAGGCCCAGGCTCCGGCTTGTGCTCTTCACTGAAGGAACCACAGACACGCCGAGTGGCTACGGAGTAGAGCTGCTGCTCACTTTCGTACGCGTGCGCGTGCAAACTCACACCACACGCGGCACACACAGACCACACAGCATATTCTGACACGTACACTCACACACCCACACGTGTACACACACATGCCACGTCCACGTGTGTGCATACGTACCTGCAAACGTGTGGACACGCTCACAGTACATGGACACAGAAACACACGCGCACACTTACACATACATACACTCATCCACATTCTCACACGCCTGGGCACACTGTTTGCCCGTGTACACACAACGCCCCCTTTCCCTGGCTTCTCTTGCACAGCAGCCCGGGGCGGCGGCCTCTGGCTGTGTGGGAGGCACACTCTGCCCCACCTCCTGGAGGTGGGGTCCCTCTCAGGACCCCTGTGCCTGCACTCTTTGCAGGCTGGGCCCTTCCTCTCCACCGTCTGAGCCCCACAGCCCCCAGCAGCAAAGCCCTCCTCCCACCGACGTGCCCAGGAACACGTGGCATGATGCCACGCTTGTCCCCTTCAGAGGGGACCAAGGTACCAGAAGCATGTGGAGACCCCAAAGACACACTGAACCCTTTTGTCGACATGCGGTCTGTCCTCTGAGCTGCCCCTACACAGGCAGAGGACCCCCCTGTGTGGGGCCAGCACGCCCCCCAACCCAGAGTATGAGCGCTGCGGCCAGGATCTCTGGGACGTCTCCGCTGAGCACAGTGGCCACGGAACTGCTTCCTTCCCAGTGGATGTTGCCGTGGCTCTCGCCTGCCTGGCGTCAAAGGACCCCTGCCCTTCCTCCTGCACATCGGAGCCCCGGCCTCGGGACGCAGCCCTCCCAGGGGGCTCCGGGCCCACTATCCCCCATGGCCCTGAACACGGCTACTTGCAGGCGAGGTGCTCCGGCACGAGCCTCTGCCGGTTCTCAGTGCCCCTGCACGCCCAGTTCAGAGACAGGAGGCCTGTGCTTGGAGCCCCAGATTTGTGGGGGAAAAACGACAATCCTAACTCCCCATAAGTTGTCACCAAAACTGACTGGCAAGTCGCTGAGCTGTTCGCAGTGTGGTGGGGAGGAGCTCTGACCTTGGGCATCTGAACAAGAGGGGCGGCTGCCTGGGGTGTTCCCAGGGGAATCCTGCGAGAGAACAAGGATGTGAAATGAAGAAGTCAGGCAGGAGCGTGTCAGCCCCTCGCTCAAAGGGAGGCGGTCTCCAGCTCGGAGCAGGCTGCACCTGTGGATGAGGGGCTGGCGCTGGGGAGGGACGGGACCGTCTCCCAGTTCACGGGGGACTGTCCGGAAGGAAAGGGGCTTCTAGGATGATGGGTCCCTGCCCAGGGAGAGGCAGGCACCCAGCAGGTCCCCAGAGCCAGGCCCCCATCACGTCTCTGAGGGCATGTCAGCCGCCTGGTGACCCCGGGGCGGGCGCGGCTGATCCCGCTGACAGGTGCGGTGGCGGGCCCCCAGGGACTGGGCGGCTCCAGGCCAGACCACTGCTGAGGGACAGAGTGGGGGGCTGCCACCAAACAGCAGCACTCTCGTGGAGAAAAAAAACCCTTCTTGGGGTGAGAAACATGGAATGAATTCCTGTCCCAATGTCATTTAGATAGACCGCGAGATGTCTGAACTACGAGTGGGCACACTCTGTTCGGACTCAAGCCACCCCCGGGCTTGTCAGCGTGAAGAAAGGGAACCAGTGGTCTGTGGACAGCCCCGGGCGGGACAGTTTCCTCCGGCCCCTGCCCTCCGGGGAGCCTCATGAGGTGGTCCTGCCCGTGTCAAGAGGACGAAGGTGCCCCCGGATGGTAGCACAGCTCCCTGGGTGCCCAGGGAGGTCCCTCGTGGCCGGCCACTGCTGGAGTCACAGAACACGGGATCCCAGCCCCAGGGACGGCGTGGAGCGCGGCGCTGCCGGGGAAGACGCTCCGGAGAGTCCGGCTGTAAACCCGCCACGAACGCGTGCCAGGTGCAGGGCAGTGGTTTGCACGCGGGTTTTGTGTTTATCGCTTCCACACTGGAAACAGAATTGAATTCTTCACAGCAGAAAAACAAAGACAGCTCTGAGTTATACCGTAACTCACGGCAGGAGATTTATGAATACGATTTTCCTGTAAAATCCAGCATTTTTCTCTTTACTCCTTGCAACCCGTACGTGGCAGAAAGCTGTGCCACTCGCAGGCTTTGTGCTCCGGCCATGCCAGGCGGCGCCCTGGGAACCCTGCCCCGCGTGCAATGCGCCCCGTCCGATCCGCATGCGGCGGGCAGGCCGGCAACGCCGCGAGGAACGTGCTGGAACGTGGCTGGTTTCGGAAGGTGCAGGGAAGGGGTTCGTAGAGGAGGCTGGGGATGCTTGCGTGGTTGTGCTCGGAAAAGTGAACGAGTTCGTCGCCGCGGGAGCTGAGGCAGAGCCCTCGGGAGCTGGGACACGGCAAAGCTCATACCTGGGTCTCGTTTCGGACGTGAGGAAAACGGTGTCTACCTCATTAAAAAAAAAAAAGGAAAATTAAAAAATCAGAGTAATATGCCAGTGACGTTTTGACTGAAATTTGGCTGAGAAAGAAGGCGGAGGATTTTCCCTGAAAATAAAGAAATACAGAGGCGAGGGCCTGCCCCCAGGCTGGGACTGGTCTGTGGCCGCGGTGAGCGGCGGCTCTTGCTGGCGAGTTGGGGGACCGCAGTGTCTCCCCAAAACCAACCACGAGCACGACGTCCCAGGTGTGGTGCCACGACACTGACGGGGTCTCCCGGGTCTTCCTATGTGACCTTGGGAAATGGGTTCGGGTCCCCGGGGGGACGTCCTCCGTGGTGCTCAGCCCGGGGGTGGTGGTCCACCTCCGACGTTCGAGAGGACACGGAGGCCTCCGCTGGGGACGAGGACGGCGCGCATCTCCGTGGATGCCGCCAGCCACCGCGGCACATTTTTAACGTGCATTTTTTTTTTTTTAATGAAATCTCAGATTTGCTGTAAATTCAGGCCAGGGAGGATCTAGCAGATGGGCAATGTTTAAGTTACAAACCTAAGGGAAGCTTTTGCATTTAAAAAAAAAAAAAAAAAGCCCTCTTAAACTGCAGCTCTTAAAATAAAGAAAGATTTTCTGTTTTCCATAGTGACTCACTAAACCTTTATTTAGACAGTTGGTAAAAACACCACATCACATATTTCACATGTTTTTTTTTTTTTTCACTGCTGCAGCTTAAAACAGAATCGTGTTTTTTTTCTTCTAGAGGGAAGCAGAAATCTACAGTAAGGCATTTTGCCTTTTATTTTTTTTAAATGAAACCTAAATGCATTTTGGAGCGGTCCTGTCGTGGCCGGCCCCGCGTACAGCACCCTCTGGTGCACAGATTAAGGAGAAGGATTAGGGCTTTTTCAGGGCTTTGTTCCTTTGCTGTTCAACATTTCCCAGAGATGAATTTTAATGCTCATTCAAAAATACAGCAAAAACGTAATGGTTTGGAACCCGTCATCTGACTGTTGCAGCAGTTTTTCTCGTTGCTGTTCTTGTTCCGCGGCAGGTGAGCTGTGTGATGGTGAGGGGACGCTGGTCCCCCGAGGCTGCGCAGGCAGACCACGCCAGGACCCAGCGACTGTGGGGCTGGGTGTCCGAGGTCCGTGCCGAAGCCTTCTTGGAGACCAGGTCCTCCTGGGGCCGGAGAGGGAGCTCCGAGGAGTGGGGCCGGGCATGGGGAGAAGCCTCTGAGCGGGGACAGGGCCCCTCCTAGGGTGTTCCCCTGGAGCCGGGTCTGTGCCCCACCCTGAGCCCAAGGAGGACCGGCGCATGGCAGGACCCTCCCTCAGCCACCAACAGCATCATGCCAACCAACAGTAGTTTCTAGTTCTTCTTGGGGAAAAGGAGGCCAAGTGTCCCAGCACGTGTTCGTGGAGATTATCCACAGAGGATCCACAGGTGGACATGCGTGCAGACATGGCCACACGCACACTCACACGTGCGGACGTGCACGGAGCACACACATGCACACCGGCACACACTCACACATGCAGACACACACGGAGCACACCCACACCCACACTCACACACTCACACATGCGGGCACGCATGGAGCACACACGCATACCTACACACACTCACCCATGCTGACGCACATGGAGCACACGGCTGCGCCACTCTGGGCATCCCGGGCAGGAGCAGAAGCAACCTCTCCCCTGCTGTCCGCAGCACCCAGGAACCATCACGAGTCCCCCAGCGCCCCCGGGGACCCGAGGCCTGCACGTAAGATGTGTGTGTGGGGGGTGAGCGCAGGCCCCCTCCCTCTGCCACACAGGCACCCGCTAGGTTCCACAGCAGTTCCTGGCGTCTCCACGTAGAGGACTCGTCCGTCACCACCACTGAAAGTGCGTCCAGGGCCAGACCCTGCTCCCCCCGCCCCGGGAGGCTCCTGCTCCCCAGGCCTCCGTGATTCGCACACAAGCCTTCGGTCTCACTCTGATAACTCTTTGCTTGTTATCAGCTCCCATCAGAGCCGGGCTTCCTGTGTGCACAGGGAAGGACAGGAGCTGGACCCGTGAGAAATGTTCCATGAACGGACTTCCGGTGATTGGTCTCCGGTAGCATATTGTTTCTTGTTTTCCTTTTGCCAGAAAGCTGTACTTTTTGCAGCGACAGTTGTCCCGTGAAATAGGATCCTTTTTCCAGTAGGGCTTGATACCTCCTGAGGGAAGGCGCTGCACAAACCCCCAGGGCCAGGCTCACGGTGCCACCGGCCACGGGCAGGAAAGGGCCCCCACAGGGCGTTAAGGGCCGGTCGGCCTCGCGGATGGGGGAGCCTGCGTTTCTTCCTGCCAGGCCGGCTTTCCACCTCCCAGCCCGAGCACCTCCATCTCCAGGCCTCCCCTTCCCCGAGGCACACATTCCTGAGGCAAAAGCGCACCGTCCGCCCTCCGGTCTGCGTCCTCGCGGCCTAGGACGTGACACAGGCACTCGGCTCTGTTCCAAAGTCCCCGCCACAGTTGGTTTGCCCCAAAGACACCCCAGTCTGAACCTAATTTGCTCAGGATGACTTCCTGGGGACACACGTCACTTTTCTATTGTTCTCATCTGAGCAGTCACGTCCGATGACACCCCTGAGGGTCAAGTGGGCTTCAAGGAAGAGTCTAGAATGTTCCTTCTCCATCCAATCTGGGTCTAGGGCTTGGTGTGCATCGTCCCCTCGGGTCCGGAGGGGCTGCCAGGAGGGCCAGATCGCCAAAGGCCTTCGAGACCCCCTCCCGCTGTCTGGGACCCGCGATGTTCTACCTTTGCCGTGTCAAAAGCTCTTGGTTTTACACGGCTCTGGTATTTACCCGCGGTTCCCGAACATGCTGTCAGGGAAAGGCCTGCTATTCTAGGGGAGGCCCGCACGTTCCGAGCAGGAGGGAAAGGCGCTGTAGGGAGAGGGGCCTCTTCCCCTTTACAAAGGTCACGGGCTGACTGCTTTGTACAAGCAAGGAGGCCCCGTCAGTCATTGCAACCCGTCCCCTGGCACGGGGACCCGTGGGTTGTGTGGCTGCAGGGCCAAAGGAGGGGGTGACAGCCGTCAGGGTCTGGGGCGGCACAGACATGCTCAGCTCCAGTGACATGCTGGCTCCCTGCTCAGGCCGGGGCGGCCACGTGACCTGAGGCCAGAGCCCTGGGTCCCTGGACCCCCAGGCAGGGTGTTGGGGAGACTCCGCAGCACCGCGGGGGAGCTGGGGCCCAAGCCCCTGTCTCGGGGGAGGCGGCGGGAACACCTGCAGCAGCTCCTCTCCAGAAGGTGCCAGAGGACACAGGCAGCCATCCCCCACAGGGCAGAGTCTGGGGTGCTGGCCAGTTGGCCGTGACCTGGACAAATGTCACGGACAGTGGCCGGTCAGCTGGTAAACCACTTCCACTTTCAACATCCATACGACAGAATGCTCGACCCAGCCCCTCACAGAGCCTCATCCAGGGGCGAGCAACTCCCACACAACTCACGCCCACAAACACTCGTTTGCACCCAAAACTCATGCCCACAAACACTCGCTCACACACACAACTCAAGCTCACAAACCACTCACACAACTCACACCCACACTCACTCATACATACAACTCACTCGTGCACACAACTCACGCCCACAAACCACTCATTTGCACACACAATCCATACACACAAACCACTCACACACAATTTATTCTCACATATACAACTTATATCCACACACCACATGCAATTCACACCTGCACACAATTCATACCCCAGCCTACACACACACACTCACACACACACACACACATCCAATGTCCAGGTGCTACAATAATTCAGAATCTAGTGGGCTGTAGGGCAGGAGACGTATCCTTTCTTCCACTCAGGGACATGCTTCCTGAGGGCCTGCATGTGCCCGGCACCAAGTCCAGTGCTAGAAGCACGGGAGACAGGAGACACGAGGACACCGCCCCTGGGGGTGACATCTACTGAGAGGGGACCGTGAACATGACAAGACCACAACCAATTCCGGTGACAAACTCATCCTCATACCCTTGTGTCTAGCCTGCCTGCCGATAACTAAGTGGAACATGACGTCCGCGCCCATGCTACGTGAGCAGCTGACCGGTATGCGGCCACCTTCGCTGGCCTGGCCGTGATGACCGGGGAAGGAGCCCGGGGCGTCAGACTCGGCAGCATTCGCCCCTGGAGTGCGGAGGGAGACACCAGCGCAGTTCTGGATCGGTTTCCGTGCAAAGGCACACACCCTCTCGGTAGCAGCCTACTCGGCCCTCCGATCTCTGGTCAGCCGTTTCTAGAAAAGCCCCTGGAAAATACTGACTGAGCATCTGCCCATTAAAGCCCCGGAGCACCGTGTTATTGGTTGTATGTCCCTTGCTGAGGGACAACGGTTCGTTGCAAAACCCGAAGTAATGAGACATCATCCCTAATGGCATCCTCCTTTCCCACAGTATCTCTGGTGTCATTTTAAGAAGCCAGTATAAAACAGTGCGCACAGTCACCGCGTCCACTGCTCCGCAAACACGGCCCGTTCTCTGCAAAGACGCAAGGGCAGGGCAGCAGAATGTGATTATCACTGTCATCTCAGAGCAAAAAACAAAAAGTGTTTCTCACCAGAGGGAGGAGGAGATGGAGCCCCGCGTGGGGAGACCCCGGACTGGGGAAGAGGGAGACCCCTGTGAGGAGCTCTGGGGGCTCCTGGACGGTGTTTCTGACTTGCCTCTGGCCTGAGCCCTCTTGGCCTGACGGAGGGCTTGGCGCCCCCTCCCATTCTGAAAGGTCAGGGCAGGTCTCAGCCCTAGGAGATCCTGTTCTCAGCCCCCTCCTCTGGTCCAGACGGTCCAGTGTGTCCATCGTGCATGTGTCGCAACCTGGGACCCTCCCAGCCACCCCCGCTCCCAGCCGGGGGCCCCCAGGCTTCCCGCTTCTGGCAGCTGTGATGGGGCCGCCTGCCTCGTGGGCAGAAACCCCCCCACACGCCTCCATCCCCCCACCCCCCCAGCGAGGACCGTCTACTTGGCGACCTGGCCAGGCCTGTGGCGGGACAGCCCTGGGCCTGGCCACAGGTCTGGGGCCGTGCAGGGCTCTGAGTGCCTCCGAGGCCCAGGCCAGCCCCAGGAGCCTGGAAGCAGGGGTGGCCCGGCCTCCGTGATGAGCCCGCGCAGTGATTTCCACTCTGCTCAGCCTGCAGCTGGGCCCCTGTGACACCTTTGTGACTCCCCAGCGGCGCCTCGAAGGACCAAACCAGAGCAGGGTTTTATGGTCATTTCTTCACCGCACCCGGGGAGCCGCGAGCGGTGGGCGAGGGAGAAGCGGGGCCCAGACTGCAGCGAGGGCGGGGCTGATGGGGTGGGGGGGCTGTTCCCACATGGACGTCCCTAAGGACGGCCACTCCGGGGTGGGAGTCTGGGGGCAAGAGGGGCTGGCTGCACGCCCTCGTGGGATGGAGGGTCCATCCCCGCTGGCAGCCCCAGCTTCCCTGCCTCCAGGTGCTTGGCACCCGCCGTCCTGCTGGCCTCAGGTTTGCTATCTTTGAAATGGGGGTGAGCCCAGCCCCCACCAGGGTGGGAGGGACAAGGCGGGCGCAGGGAAAGCCTTTGCATGATGAAGGTCAGGTGGCAGAACAGCAGGGCCGCTGCCTCTAATCTTCTCTGCGCTTCTTCCGGGCCACACCCGGCATCCACATGGCCCCGTGGCCCCCTTTCCCCTCCGGGCTGAACGCCGTCCGCAGTCACCTCCCTTAGTCGTGGTTTTAAGAGCCGTCGCTGTCTCTCTCCTCCAGTTCTTTGAGCCAACAGAGATCTCTATTTTGAAACGCCGGGAAGGCAGAAGCTCCTCTTTGGCCCTGAAACAGACCCGGTTCCTGAGTGGAGGGGCTGGACCCTGGATTCCCAGAGGAATCAAGTGAGTTTCCAAAACCCACGCAGGTCAGGAGGGCCACATCCCCATCACGTGAAGAACCAGACTTGGGGGCTGACAGTCTTATGCTCATTGATCATCTGTCTCCTAATGACCCATCACGGAGGGCGGCTGAGAAGAGCAAACGCAACGCTGTTTATAAAGCCCTAATCCAAACACTCAATAGATGGTAAATAGTCTTGCTTCCATGATAAATATTTGCAAAATTTGCTTTTCTTTGACCTTGACTTGTCCCTGTGGAGCTAAGCTCCATTCATAGAACCACCTCCCTTTGAGGTCGCCCACCTTCAATTCCATTTTTCAGAAGAGCTGGGGATCCTTCCGCACCCTATAAAACTAAGAATCGAGTGCAAACTTGAAAATTTCCCAGTTACACTCAACTCCCTGGCGATGCTGTTCAGATGCTGTTCAGTGGGGGGCTCAGTGAGGGGAGAGGGCAAGAAAAGAAAGACCCCAGAAAAAACTGGGAGATGACTTGAGTTTCTGTTTCCTTTCCAGGTTTATCTGGTCTTGAAATTAACAACCAAGTGTAAATGATTTTTTTTTTTTTTTTTTTTTGGTAAATAAAATTTCCATTCACCACGCATTCTGACCAAGTGTGGGAGAGAACAGGGCGACGGAGTGGTTGATGAAGGCTGCGAGTGGGCTGCCATGGGATGGGAGGAGGAAATCTGAGGCTGCTCCAGAGAGCAACGGGGAGGAGAGAAAAGAGGCAGAATGAAAGTGACTAGCGCAGGCAGGAAGTTAAAGAACCTTTATCAGGAAATAAAATGGTTGGGATTTGCTTATAAATACCTAATACAGGGTGGGGGTTTCGAGGTGTGGGTGGCAAAGGCGCAGGGCTGGGACGAGCTGTGGTCTCTCGGGGACACGCGGGTGGGTACCTGGACATTCATTACATGTTCTGTCTACTGTGCAGGTTTGAAAATGCTCCATTAACAACAACAGATTCTCCAGCCGAGTGAAGCAGGGAAGTAGACTGTATGGAACGCCCTCACTTCTGACACCAGCTGCGGTGCGTGTGGGTCTCCGGAACTTTCCTCGCATCTGATGATTTGCTGGAAGGACTCACGGAACCCACGGAAAGCTGTTACACACACAGCTATGGCTTATGAGAGTGAAGGGGCACCGGGAAAATCTGCCCAGGGAAGAGACGTGTGGGGGAGTCCCGAAGACACCAGCATGTCCCGAAGACACCGCACGCGGTGGCGTGCGGCAGCGCTCATGCAGCGTCACCACCAGAGGAGGTCACCCCAGCCCTGGTGTTCAGAGCTTTTATGGGGCTGGATAGCTAGACATTGCTGAGCGCCCACCAAGGTTGACCTTTACACCCCAGCCACTCTGGAGGTCAAGTGCATGCCCATGGCCTGAAGCCCTCCCCATAAATCAAAGTGCTGGGCTGCCCAGAGAGTCCAAGTCCCCAGGTAAACAAAGACCCTCCTTCTAGAGATCACCTCCCAGGAGACAAGGGCAAAGATCAAATGTCTTTTTGGGTCAGGTCAGTTCTTCGCCGCACAAGTCTGGTAAGTTTTGAACTACACCCTGAAGATAGGCCTGACGATTTTCAACCGGAACTGGCTGGGGGGGGTGGGCAGCTGCAAAGGGGGTCAGGCCATCTTGGTCTTCTGCCCCATTACAGCTGAAGCAGCTTTGTTTCATCTGTGTTTCAAAGCAACTCTTGTGTGTTTCCAAATGTGACAGGTTGACTTGTGTCCCCCGCAAATTTGCATGTTGAAGTCCTAACCCTTGGTACCTCAGAAAGAGAACTTATGTGGAAATAGGGTCTTTGCAGATGTCCTTACTGAAGATGAGGTCGTTAGGATGGTGCCTAATGCAATGTGACTGGTGTCCTCCCAAGAAGAGGAAGTCGGACACAGACTCGGGTAGGGAGAATGTCACGTAGAGATGAAAGCAGAAATCAGGGTGGTGCACGGACATGCATCAAGAAGCTCTGGCAAACCACAGAAGCTCGGAGAAAGCCTGGAGCAGATGCTCCGTCCCAGGCTGGGAAGGAGCCAGCCCTGCTGACACCATGACCTCCGACTTCCTGCCTCCAGAACTGGGAGAGGATCAGAGACTCCCCACTCTGTGGCCCGTTGTTACAGAGGTCCTGGCAAATCCATACACCAAACAACAGCTTACTTAAATAAAGAGTTCCATGGCTATGAAACCACTGGGCTAGACACTTTCTTCCATTTACGCAGGAAGAAACTGATACCCAGACATACAACACAGACCAGGAAGAGACAAGCAGGAATACCAAGGAGAGATATGCAGCAGGAGCCTTGTTCTCTGCTTGGTCCACTGAGGCACCGGTGAGATGGGAGCTTTCCTCTGCGAGCTTCAAAATACAGTTCATTGACTGACTATGCGCCCTCTGCTCTTGGTCCATCAACACAGATGCTGAGCGGAATTGCAGCTGTCCCTGCGGGAGAACATTCCCTGATCATCCGTGATTAGTACGGCCGTGGGGCTGTGGCTGCGTGGAATCAGGCTGCTGAGGGGCCCCGGGGTCAACGCCATCATTGTGGACTGAGAATGTTAGCACACAGGTCCTCCACCTCCCGGGTTAAATGTCTTCCTACGTATTTTTTTCTTTTTGATGCTATTGCAAAGGGGATTTTCTTAATTTCCTTTTCAGAGAAGTAGTGTGTGGAAATGCCCCTGATTCCTGCATGTTGATTTTGTATCGTGCGAATTTACCAGCTTCCTGTAGTCGCTCCAACAGTTTTCCATGGCATCTTCAGTGTTTTCTATATATAAGATCATGTCATCTGCAAACACATCATTTTACGTGCTTCTTTCTGATGCGATGCCCGTTCCTTCTTTTTCCTGCCTGATTTCTCCAGCAAGGACTTCCTGTGCCCTGATCAATACTAGTGGGGAGAGCAGGCACCATTATTATTATTATTATCATTATTATTATTATTATTATTATTCCTGATCTCAGAGTGGAGGCTTCCAGGTCTGCACCAGCGAGTGTGATGTTTACTTCTTTTCTACAACTGCTCTTGTGGGACAACGACAATGTTGAGTAGCTGTGACAGAGACCATCTGGCTGACGAAGCCTAAAATACTGACTATCCGGTGCTTTGTAGAAAAAGTTGACCGTGTTCTAAAGCACCCCGGCATCCAGACCACCTGAAACAGGTACTGTGTCATCTGCTATAAACGGACCACTCTTCAGGAGATCACAACCTCCTTTGAGCCTTGGGACCTGTCGCGTTCTCTTCTCTCTCCCAGTGCCAAGCACCAGCCTCCCATAGGCACCGAGAAACCCTGGAGGGATGGAGGTTGGGTGGATGCGTCAGTGTTGAGAGAAGGAAAGCACACTGCCCTAAACCTTTCGCTTTAGCACAAAAGGGGAGCTGTTGATGGAGATGAAGCAAGATGATTCTGCATGGTACTTGGGAGGGTGGGAAGTGTACATCCATGGGCTTTTCAGAATCAGGGATAAGCTGAGCTTTGATAAAATAATTATTTTCTGATTGACTTGCACAAAGATTGAAACAAAGGTTTATCTTCACGTCTGATTAATCTTTCATGGGCAGTAACTTTTAATATTTTGCCACTAAAATGTGTCAATGATCCCAAACCAAAGGATTTCAAGACATCTTGGGGGTGTTGTTTAAGGAGTGTAGGTCCTACAGATCACCAAAGGCATGACTCATACTTAATCACTGCTTGAAGTTTGGTTTTTCATACACAGAGTTTACCTCAAATGAATTCCAACCAAATGAGTTCTTTCAATAGGTTCTGTATGGAAACCCAAACAGAAAAACCTATTTTCCATCCAGTCCACTTAAAATATTTCTTCTACTTTTTTTTTTTGTTCCAGAAGCAGCATTTGAAAAGAAAATGAAACTTTTCTTTTACCATTAACAAACAAGAAAGCATGTATGTTTTAAATGTAAGGAGATACAGCTCAATCACTTTCCAAAATAAGTTGCAGCAACATCCCACCCACAACCTATAAACATAACCCTCTCTATCCTTGTCTGATATAGTCTGACTGCACAGTGTATATCTAGTTCTACACACACACAGACAGCATTCGAGACGGCATTTCTAGAGCATTCGATGAAGTTGTGCACACTTCTGTACGTTTGTGGGTCAGTCTTAGTATTCTTTTCATTTTTTGCATTGAGTTCTTTGTATTTTTAATTGATTTTCAATGCTCTTTATATAGTGTAGAAATTAACTCTCTGTGACCACATTGCAAATACTTTCCCATCATCATTTATCTTTAACTATCTCAATGGTGCTCCTTCCAATACAGAGATGTAAACTATTTCTGCAGTCAGACCTCTCAGTCTTGTTCTCCTCAACTCCTCAATTGTATACTTTGCTAAGAAAGGACTTCTTTCTAACACTACATAGAATTCTTGTTTTAAGTACTTTCATGACTTTCAAAATATTATTTATTTATTTGAGAGAGAGCACATGAGTGGGAGGGCCAGAGGGAACGGAAGAGAGAATCTCAAGCAGACTCCATGCTGAGCACAACGCTGGATGCGGGGCTCGATCCCAGGACCCCGAGATCGTGACCTGAGCCCAAACCAGGAGCTGCACATTTAACAGACTATGCCTTCTTGGGTGCCCCTTTTATGATTTATTTTTATGTTGAGGTTATTTTTGTGTGAAGAGTAAGAAAATCCAACTTCATACTTTATAAATGGTTTCCAATCGCCTCAGAATTATGTACAGATGAACTCTACAATCGTGTATGGGGCACTGATTCTGGCCTATAGTTCTACGTCTCTATGCTGAATCACAGTCCTTTAGTTCCCGCGGATTACAGTTCTATTCTTGGGACCCCTGTCACAGCTTGAGAATGACGTGGATAGGGAGGGCTTAGCCGTGGCGAAGCTAAGACGGGCCAGGTCAGCATCGCAGGGACACCCCAGAGCCAGGCCCTGGAGTGGAGGCTTGACGTGCCAGGGAAATCTCCTTCCACGATTCCTGCTCTGTGGTGCCAGAAGGACCCGTGCACACCCGGGTTAATGGACTGTGCTTTGCTCTCGTGGTAAGCCTCAACAATGACGTGGGCTTGTGAGGAAGGGCCCTTCATGTTCAAAGGAGATGCTTTCTGCCCCACAGTGTGAGGAAGCCCCTGCATTTGGTGAAGTCAGAGAAGCTTCCAGCTCCACACAGACTGCCCAAACAGCCAAGTGAAAGCCCAAGGACACGGTAGCGCACACGGACCGGTCCAGGGCCGGACGCCGGTCGTCCCCATGAGCCCGCTCAGATAACGGGGACACCGGTCATTCCCATGAGCCCGCTCGGATAACGGGGACACCAGCGACTTGGCGTCTTCCACCCGCAGCTCCCAACTCCCCCAACCCGTAGGGACCCTTCGTCCCGCCCTCCTGCACTGACTTTCTGTGTCGACGGCTGACGGGTCTCCCTGGGCAGTTCTCTGCCTGAGGCATGGGAAGCAGGTGCTCAGTGAGAGAGCAGAGGTGGGCAGACGAACAGTCAAGAAGGACACGGTGGCCAGCGCTGTTCGGATACCGTCTTTGAGGGACAGTGTGAGAGAGGGAGTGAAGCGGCCACACCGGTGCAGCGGTGCTGCTAAGACTTGCCCCTGCCACCAGCCGGATGGCACCGGGAGCCCAGGGTCCCACCCAGGGCAGCCCCTGCAAGGGTGTGTCCCCATGCCGTGGACCCTCCAGGCCAAGCAGTGGGGGGTTCAGTAGATGCGAGCTTGTGTGCTTGATCCCACCGTGCGTGGACGGGAGTGCGCCTTCAAAGTGGGAAGAATGAGCTCGTTCTGGAAGCAGATCCAGAGCCTGAGGGATGGCTGTGGCATTAGCCTGAGAGCCGGGCAGCGATCTTTGACAGATGGGGGAATGAACAGGTGGGCTGATTTGCCGGAGACTTGCAGGCTACACGTCAGAAACACTGGAATTTAATCCCGGCTGGGGGGGGGGCTTTCCTTCCACACCTGTCAGTGAGCAACACCAGCAGACAAGGAGATGGCGAGTCTCAGACAGTCCACGGAGGACCGCCCACCTGGGGCAGGTGGAGTCACTGGCAGCCGAGCGGGGCACTCAGCCCACAGCGGGCTCTGGTCGCTCGCGGACCCTGACTTCGGGCCGGCGTGCAAGAGGCAAGCAACGGCATCCACTTCTGCGGAAAGTCTGTGCATGGGCGCAATGCAAGTGGTCTGCAGTGTGCCTGTGCGGGCTCGGGAGAGGGTCATCTTGTGCGGTCCTGCTCACGGGGAGGGGCCCGTGACCTTGTGGGGGACCGTGGATCCATCACACGCAACACAGAGTGTCTGGGCTGTGTTGGTGCCTGAGTGTGGACATGCGTAGCGTTCCTCCTTCCCCACGGGGTCACGGTCTGGTTGTTTTTTTTTTAAGACTTTATTTATTTGACAGAGATCACAAGTAGGCAGAGAGGCAGGCAGAGAGAGAGGAGGAAGCAGGCTCCCCGCTGAGTGGAGAGCCCGATGCGGGGCTGGATCCCAGGACTCTGAGGTCATGACCTGAGCCGAAGGCAGAGGCTTTAACCCACTGAGCCACCCAGGTGCCCCACGGTCTGTTTTTTTAATGGAGCCTGTTGTTCGGTCCTGCCGGGTACCACGGAGACAGGACAGACCGCGGTTTGCGGTGTGGGCAGGGCACCCCCAGGGCACCATCGCTGAATTCAGTTCCCCCTTGGGGTAGAAATAGGGCTGTAGATCCCTCTTCTGCCGCTTCTCATGCTGCCCCAGGGAAGGAGGGCGCGGGGGGCCACACAAAACTCCAGGGTCCCCAACTAGCCACACGGAGCAGCTGGCAGTGCCGGCCCCGCCTCGGACTCCTGCGGACGATGTCGCCCTCCTCGGCTTGGAGCCCGGGTGCAGCTGGGAGGCAGCCCCCTCGCCGCCGCAGTGTTCGAGTAGTTGTCCAGGTCTCACTCTGCAGACCTGAGGGTTATTTTCACCTCCATTCAGTGCATAGAAACATTATTTCACAGTTTTATTTTTATTGAAAATGACCACACGCAATAGCATCACCTCGAAATAGAATATTCTAGGGGAATTGTTACGAGGAGCTGCAGGCCAGCGAAATGTGATTGTATCAATGTCCAGAAGTAATTCTGAGGTGCAGAATGAAGTACTCAGAAGCCACATGTCTAAAGGATCGCAGATGGTAACATACAAACCACGGAAGTAGAGTTCAAGTGGCGGGTAAATGTCACCAGGCCCGTGATAGTGAAATTGCCATTTGACAGCGCGCGTCGTTGGGAGAGGGTTCGTGATTATTAAATCTTGGAGAGCAGCAGTCAACACACTCAGAACCTCATCTTCCTGTGTGGGACCGTGTGGGTGTGCACCCAGGCTGGCTCACTCCCGTTCAGGGCTTCTGTGAGCCAAGGCTCTTGCCAGGCGGGAAAGGCCAACAAGGGATGGCCAGCCCCCGAGGGGCCGCAGGGAGCCACTCTCGGGGGAAACGGAAGGCCCAGAGCCTCTGTGTCATGAGGGAATCGGCATTTTCTGCCCTGGAGAGTGGGGCCCGGTTGCATGGGGCTGCCCCCAAACCAACCACATGGGTCATCATTTTAGTATAATTAGAACTGACTAATTCATCCCCTTTGATCTGACAAGGACTCGCTGAGGACCTAATATTTTGGAGGCTGTGTTGGGTCGCTGTCATGCATTGCTTCCCAGGGGAAAGTGGAGAGGACAGAAGACAGACCAGTAGATTGGAAGACAACGTTTCTGGTTTCCGCAAAGGTAACTCGGGGCCCCAGTGGTTGCTACGGCGCGTAAATGGCGGAAAGTTCGCACCACAAGTTTCAGGCAATGTTCCGTCAGCCCCTCGGGAGGGTGTCATTGTGCGTGTGAGGGGGCACTGAAGTGTGGCCCGCCGAGCTGCTGATTCAGACATGATGACTGTCCACAGACTGGCTGGGTCTGCCGGGGCACGAGAACATGAGGGCGGAAAGCTCTCCACCCAGGAGAAGGCCCTGCTCTGCACAGATGTCGTCCAACTCACACTCCCCAGCGCAAAGCAAATGCTGCAGAGAACAGTGAGTGAGTGAGGTTCACCCTGAACACTCATCAGGTACAGAAGACGGGGAGCTCCGCTTCTTTCCACAAGATAAACTAATTTAGAAAGAAAGGAAGGAAGGAAGGAAGGAAGAAAGAAAGAAAGAAAGAAAGAAAGAAAGAAGAGAGAGAGGGGGAGGGAAGGAAGGAAGGATGGAATTGTAGGGGCCTGGTTGGCCAGAGGGAGCCCTTTTGTTGTGGGCTTGGATTGACCCTGCCCCTCCCAGAGGAACTTGCTTGCAGACCCTGGATGTAGGGGCGGGCCAGCCGGATGGAGACGTCCAATCAGTGGGGTGCACATATATTTACTATGGTAAAATGAAATTCAATTGGCCGCCCGTATTGCTGACCGAGCGTGACTGTGCAGCTTTCCCTGTGTGCTGCAGTCTCATTGGCCGCCTGAGTGTGGGCCGGGCTCGGCCACCCCTATAAAGGTTAGTCTGTGAGGCAGGTAGTGGGGTGACGCCTTGCGGTCCTGGGGAGCCGTCGGGAGCAACAGCGTCCGGAGAGCAGCGATCGTCGGGATCGTGGGGAGCAGCATCATAGGGGAAGCATAGTCATCGGGAGCAGCATCGTGGGGAGCGGCCTCACTGGGAGCATCACGAGCGTGGCGGGGCAGGGGCCTCTCCAGCCGGGGAGCAGCCTCGCCCGGGAGCAGCCTCGCCGGGGAGCAGCGCTGCCGGAGAGTCATCATCGGGAAGCGGCCTCAGTCGGGGAGCAGCGCCGCCAGGAGTGTCGTGGGGTAGGGGAGCCATGGGGTAGCAGCGTCGTGGGGGAGCGGGAGTCGTCGGTAGGGGGAATCGTTGGGTAAGGGAAGTAGTCCGGTCGGCGTCCTGGTCGTCGTCGCCTCTGTAAGAGACAGCCCGACTGGTGGGTTTGATTTCTGATGCTTGGCGCAAAATAAAGCTTTGCTTGACTTTCGCCTTGTGTCGGTCTCATTCCTTTGATCACGGACCCTAACAGGAAGGAAGGAAGGAAGGAAGATGGATTTTATTTATTCGAGAGAGAGGGCACGAGCTGGGGGAGCCGAGGCAGGGAGGGAAGCAGGCTCCGCGCTGAGCAGGGAGCCCGACTCGGGACTCAATCCCAGGACCCCGGGATCATGACCTGAGCCAGAGGCAGACGCCTACCCGGCTGAGCCACCCAGGCACCCCTATTTTTACCATTTCAGCCAGGCTTCGGGCAGAGACGCGTGGAGAACTGTGTAAAATACGACTTTCCCCTGCGATGAAACACTGGTTGCTCCAGAGCGGCTCGCCCCGAGTCGTCCCCGCTCCCTGGGAACGGCCCCCACGCAGGACGCTCCAGCAGGAGGTCTGCTGTCGTCAGCCTGCTCAGGGACCCCAAGCCCCCGGGCTCACGGTGACGAGGCGGAGGGCGGCTCACAGACATGTGTCTGCAGGTGCGCTTTCATTTTTCCACCCGATGTGCCCCAGCGCGAGGATCCCAACTCTGTCACCCTTTCCCAGGGCCAACAGACGTCATCGGGGGGTGTTCGGTGAAAAACCAGCCCATAGGCCAGTGGGAGAGACAGGACTCGTGGCAGATATGCTCTCCTGGCCCCCGAGGCCCCGTGTCGTGAGGAAAACGACCGTTGGGTTCCGCTGGACCCCCACACGCATTCTGTCCCCTCTGCTCATTTCCTGGGAGCAGAACTGCGGGCTGGGGTCAGTGGCACAGGCCGGCACCCCTGCTCTGGGCTGGCGATGTGCTCCCAACAGCACGGGGACAGCCCGACGGCACCATGCCGGCGGGGACAGCCGCCAGCCGTGCCCCGGGGCAGGGGGGTCTCCGCGTTCCACCCGAGGAGCCATTCGGGCCAAACTGGTGACATGCATGGGTCTTCTTCCAGTTGCAACCTGGTTCTGTGGGTCTGTCCTGACGGCAGCAATAAACAATCATAAGATTGTAAACTACTGGTCCTTATAATAAAATGATGCTCCTTTGACATATTATAAATCTAACAGTATTACATCAGCACCCATAACTATATATCACGGCTTACCTTTTAGATACACACAGGGCATTCCACGGCTCGACCGAAACGGCCAGATTTATTACTACTGGTTAGCCACAACCTTCATGACGTCACAAATGACTAATCGGGAAGAAACGAGGAGCAATTGCAGAGATGATCTGTCCCAAGGCTCTGGGGGAGGGAGGGACCTCGCTGGCCCTTGCGGACCCCCGCGTGGCCACGGTCTGCCAGCTCAGCCCGGAGAGGTTTCTGGATGCTGCCGGAGGCTCGCAGAACGTATCCTGAAGGCAGCAGTCACACGGCGCACTCATGATTCAGAATAAACAGCTTCTCTGTGACCGGCGAGCTCCTAAGTTTGCCTTCACAAGTCATCGCTTACTGTGTGGTGCCTCGGGGCAGCGCCAAGCCTCCTGCATGCACCGGGACCCCCCTTCTGTGCCCCACCAGCACCCACGTTTCTCTTTTCAGCATTTTTGTAAGGTGAGGGGCCAAAGGAACAGGCAAGACAATAACCTTGGACAAAAACAATGGAGTCAGGACACTTCATTGGCTGATTATTCATAATCGCACTGGCATCTGGGGACTCATTACGTGTGTTAAAATGCTCCACTGACAACCTCCAGATTGCCCCGCCTAATAGTCTCCCCAAATGCAAAGGGCTTGGGCAAGGGGAAGGGACATGGTCCTTTCCAGGGGAAATCACTCAACCTTGCCCCTCAGAAAGGAAAAGCAAGGCACGTTGCCGGGGTCCCACCCAGACCCTGCTCTGCCCAGGCTCACCTGTAGGTGCCCGGGGGCCAGCCATGCCCACCGGTGTCCTCCAGAGGCCGGCCCGGGGGCACACCAGCAGTCTCGGGACCGTGGGTGCGGTTTGGGGTCTGGGTTGAGATCCCCCCTTCCCAGGCGCACGTATAATTCCGGTGTGGGGGGTGGGGACGAGCAGACTGGACTACGGGGGCATGTTGGCTGCAACGGGAAAACCGCATTGTGCCGACTTCCCGAGACTGTGAGACCCACGGAGTGAGACTTCAAGTTTGGCTCCTGCTCCAGAACCTTCTTGACGAAAAAAAGGTTGTCTTCATTAAGAGCGTTAATATTCATGCAGCATGGTAATTTTGACACAGTAAAGGTCTCTGTAACCTTTTCTTGTGTGAGAATTTTTTACTTCTCAAGGAAATTACAGTCCAGCAATGACTTAATTAATGCTGGCTTTCTTCGGCAGGTTTTGAGGAGCTGTCAGTTTGGGCTTGAGAATCTGTCATCGGGAGCGGCCAGGCTGGGGCTCGGGGAGGGAGGGGACCGGCGGGCCATGGGCTCCTGCGCTGGGGGGCACCTCCCCACATTCGTTTTAATTTAGTGACCGGCTTTCCCTAATGCTAGGTCATTTATTATTGGGACGGAGGGCACAGCTTGAATTAATAATCCATTTTTCACCCAGCATATTGATTCTTTTTATTATAATGACTTCGTTCCTAACCCGTTTGGCTCTGGTAAATTTGCGCGAGGAGTGGCACGGTGGGTGGTGGGCCCCCGTGGACAGCCGGCCAGCAGCCACCTGGGTGTAAAGGGAAACTGTCCTCGTCGTTAAAACAACCATCATCCCCGGACAAGAGGTTCCCAGCAGGCAGCCGGGGTACCTGCCAGCACCCCCATGAGAACCGGCCTGGGGGAGGGCAGCGGGGACACGGAGCACGTCCTTCTCACGGCCATGAATCCACGCAGGCACAGCCACTCCGCTCCAGGGGAAGGGGACCGTCACCCCCCGCAGAGCCACCCTCGGTTTTTATGTCTGGAAACACGACCGTAGTTGGAGCACTGCTCTCCGACATCCTGCAGGTTGAAATAGGGGAGACGAAGCCATCCCAGGAGCTCCTAGGTGGCAGAGGGCTTTGGGACAGCAGGATTCTCCAATACCACAGGCGAGAAGGAAGCTTCTGGAACTCTTGGGCCCGGGCCTGCTCCTCACACACGTTCAGGATAGAAAGACGTCCACTGCTTCAGGAGTCCGAGGGGAGCCGGGCGGGAGTGGAAGGGGGAGGCCAGGCTGCAGCGGCTGCGGACAAGCGGAAGAGCCCCTGACCCGGGGACGGGCCGCGAGCCCCTGGCAGGTGATTCAGCGTCAGCGCCGACATCCTCCCTGCCTCCCTGAACATACACCAGGGGCTCTGTTAGCCAAAAGGAGAAACAACACTTCAGAGCTGCGCGCAGTGCCTCTGCGGGGCTCCCCTGGACCAAATCCGGGGCCGAAAGGGAAGAGGCCAGTGGCGGGGTGAGGCGAGCCCATGCTCTGGGCAAAGCCCCCCTTCCCCCCTCCCTGAGCCAGCGGCAGGGCCCCGTGTGTAGGCGCCCAGTGGGCAGACCCGGACCACTGTCCCCTCGGATGCAGAGCCGTCCCCGGACCCCCTGACGAGGCCGTGGCACTCTAATCTGAGTAGAAACAGCAGCTTCCCAGGGCCCTGCTGCGGACTGAAGTCTTCATTTTTGCGACACGATGAAGAATCTTCCCGGGAGGAGGGAGAGGACCCCCGTGCCCCTGTACCTGTGCCAGACTCCCCAGGAAACAAAATATGTGCAGCACGGACGGTCGTGGGACCCCTCACCACCGCAGAGCAGGTCCGGCTCCCAGACCATCTCCGGGAGTGGAGGGTAAATGATACATACTTTATTGCCAAGAGCATTAGGAAGCACCAAATAAAAGTATTATTTTTCACTGCCGGGGCCCAACAAAGCAGGTTGGGGATCCCAACAAACGGGGTCCCGTCCAGGGCGCCAGGCGGCCCTGGGGGCCAAAGAGGAGGCACGGAAGATTCCAGACCCTCAGTGGAGGCGGGAGAGGCCCCGCCAGGCTCACGGGCCCGGCACGAGAAGCGAGGGGGGACAGCTTGTGAACCACGCCGGGAACACACGTGGAGGGACGGGACAGTTCCTCTCACGTTCTAGAAAGGACAACCAGGGACCCAGACACGCTTCTGCATGCCGTGTTTATCGGCTTGTGATGGGACCCCCTCCCAGAAAACCCCCCAACGTCTCCGCTTTCATCCTGAAACACAGACTAAGAACCATGTGCCGCACGAGAGCGACCGGAAGAGTCCACGTCAGGGCGGAGGGCTTGTGACTCCGACCGCTCCCCATCACGCGGCAGCACGTCGAGGGCCGTGCGGCCTCTGGGTTCTAACCTGGGACATGCCCACAGGGAAGGGACTGTTGAAATGGAGCCTCTCTCCCTTCTGTCTCTAAACACCAGGAGAGGGACAGAAGGAGAACCAGGCTACCCGGACCGTAGGACACATTTTCAGGAATGGTGGCACCATCGTCACCGGCCGGTGGCTAAGCTGACGGTCTGCTGGCTCGGAGCCACACATGCTGATGGCAGTGGAAGGGACGCGCCCGGAGCCCGCGCGTCGTGGGAGCCTCTCCCGGGCCGAGTGTGGCTCTGCTGAAGTAGCGGCCAGGGAGGGAGGAGCATGTCTCCTCTCGGCTGGGCGGTCGCATGCTGGATAAGGGGCGACCCCGGGTCCGGGGATCTGTTGGGTGGAAGCATGTGCCTGTTCCCCATGCAGCATGCGAACTCTCCTGCAGCAGGTCTGACATCAGAGAGGGGGGAGCCCAGGGGCCTGGGTATGGGGCCCACTCCCGGGGCACAACGAGGCCTGGGGAGTGCTTGCAGGCCAGCCTGGGACAAGAAAACCTGTCAGCCAGGGACAAAGGCAGCAGCAGGAAGCAAGGAGGGAAGGGAGGAGGAAACGTCCCAGGACAACTCCCTTCCATGCGGTGCGGGCACACGGCTCCTCGTCGACCCTGCGTTTCTGCTGAGGAGCCCCAGCTGTGTTCAGGCGTCAGGCATGGATGTTTGAGCAAATTGACTTTGTTACTTGAGCCCTAACTCAAGCGCTGTGCACACCACACCAGGAGGGCCTTCCCCCAGCCCCACGGAGGGAGCTGGTCCAGATGTGCCAGGGACGGTCCAGGCGCCGACACGAGAGCCAGTTCTGACCCATGGGCCAGGAGGGGAATCTGCCAGAGAAGGTTTTCCTATCAGATACAAAGATGGGGTCTGTGAGGCAAATGCCTCCGTCATCCTGTCCTGGCGTCCAGTGAGGACATGATGTCTGGAACCACAGCAACCATTCTGAGGTCCTGGGACAACAATCATAAGGACAGAAAGTGGGAAACGTGCCGCCAACGTGGAAGAGACGGCCCAGCGACAGGTGCACTTTTCCTGCAACTGCATCTCCGGCTTTGCGTGACCCGAGCCAGCCAGCTTCGCTGCGTTAGCCCCCCACTCAGGTGGGGCCAGAGCCCCAGGAGAGTGGGAGGATGATAGGACGGGAGACAGGAACTTCCAAGGGGGCATGGAGGGCAACTGTGAGCGTGTCACGTCGAGAGTGAACTACGGTAGGACAGGAGGGCTGACGTGCTCACGGCTGCAAACCAAACAGCTGTGAAAGGACAGTCTGGTCCGCGGTGCCCTTGGCCCCGCCGTGTCAGACGCTGCGGGTGGCTGTGCTTGGACAGCGTTGAGATGGTGGGGGGCTGGCTGGGAGCCGCAAAGGAGGTAATTCAGGTCAGCCGGAAGGCTTGAGAGACAAAAGTGAGCTGGGCCAGAGGTTCTCAAGGTAAGACTCAGGCCCAGGACAAAGTCTGGAAAAGGTGCTCCCACGGGACCCATGGGACAGGCAATGGTGGGAGGTGACCCTTGGGGACAGTGAGAACAAACGCACCAAAGACACCCCACCCCCACGGAGAGGGGAGCACCCCGCACGGCTCTGGGGTGGGGGGGCGGAGTTCCCAGCTCAGGTGGGAGTGCAGCGGGGGCTTCTCCATGGCACAGGGTTATGTGAGCGAGAGAGCGAGACACGCCCACCCTCACTCCTGTGCACAGGGTCATCCACCTGCCTTCCGGGATGCTGATGATGACACGAGTCCTCCCACCACTGACAGTGTCTGAAAAGGCTGCTATTCATTTGTCATTTTGTGGCCTGTCATTTCAGTTTCTCTTTCTTGAAACACAGAATCAATGGGCTTCCAGAGGCCAGGAGAGAAGAACCGGGTCCTCCAAGGTGCCCTGAGCGCGGGCGACTTCCTTTCAGCGGCAACTCCATCCTCGCCCACGAGCGTGTGACGTCAGCAGGGCCAAGCTCGCAGGTGTCTGTAGCCCACATTCCGGGCTGGGAGGGAGCAAAGGGGGGTCCTGTTACCCTGTCCCAGCCAGGACAGCAAGCCACACCGGGTAAATGGGATTCATGAGGTGAACTCATTGCGTACAAAGCCCAGGGCCACGGACCCCGTGGTGCTTACGACACTCGTTCCCGCGTTCACAGCGATGGGGCCGCACGTTGTGGCCACAGCAGCTTAGCCCAGAAATATGATAACATCCCGCATCTCAATGCTATGGTCATTTTCTAAAATATTTACAGATACATTCTCTTATTTCAGTCTCAAAACATTTCACAAGGTAGGTGTGGCGGGGGGGGGACAACTAGCAGGAGACCCCCGTGGGGCCAGGAGAAGTCGAGGCAGCCCCCCAGTAAGAAGGCTCAGGATGGGGGGGATGGTCACAGGGAGGTCCCCTGGCCTGGCGTCATCAGAACCGAGCTGCCAGGACGGCTCCTCTCCAGGCCCAGGTCGCACTCCGCCCCACGGGCCGCAGGGCCCAGCCTCCCTGCCCAGCCTGCCCAGTCCCCCTCAGCCCATCTCAGATGAGGAAGCGCTGGCAATAGAGGCCTGGTTCCCAGGCCCGGGTGGAGCCTTGAAGAGCGGGAGGGGACCCCCAGAAAAGCCGGAGGCGCGCTCTGCGTCTTCTCGGGCCGGTGTATGGGAGGGGCCCCAAGGTGTCAGGGCCCCGCCGGCCCGGGAGGATGGGCACAGGGGCCTGTGGCGCCCAGACAGCTGCAGGCCTGAGGCTCTCCCCGCCCCTGCCTCCTTCCTGCCTGTCATCTGTCCTTCGGGCTAGGACTCCCCTGCAATGTCCGTCCAAGAGCTCCCTTCATCTCCTCTACGTGCCCAGGCCCCACCTCCGCCATGCCAGCCCGAGCTCTCCGCTCAGCCTTTATCCGGGCTTCCTGCCCACCTTCCCCTGGGGGCTCGGAATCCCACGCTCAAGTGAACCCAGGCCAGTCACACGCACCCCACAGAGCTGACCGCTGGCCGCAGATATTCACCGTGGATTCCATCGCCTCCCTTCCCGCCCGAACCTCCGTTCACCTTGGACCCTCTCTCAGTTCAGTTCAACCCCACAGTCTCTCACTGAGTGCCCTGTACGCTGTGTCGCTGGGAGAGACACTTCGGACATGGATCCTGCAATTAAAGACATTAGAGACCCTGTGTAATTGGAGGTTAGAGACAGGCTGGAACTTGAAGTGCATCTGGAATCCAACCTCTTCTTTTATCCATGAGCAAGAGAAGGCCCAGAGAGGGTCAGGGGAGAGCTCAAGGTCGCACAGCTAAAAATGGGGCCCGGCATGCAAGACATGACCCCCGGCTCCTCACACCTGGGCAAGCATTCTCCCCACAGCTTTACAAGGATGTCCCTCCCGAGGTGAGTGAGTGAGCGGGGAGGACGGGGGGTCGTGGGGGGCACACAGACAGAAACCCATTCACCATGCGACCTGCAAGGTCTGCTCACTTCTTTACCCCATCTCACTGCGACCAGACACTGCGGCATTTTCAGGCAAGGAGAGAAAAGGAAACACACACACACACACTCACACTCACAAACACAAACACACACACATTTGTTGGTAGGATCTCGGCATCCCAAGGCTTCTGAGAGCAAAAAAAGGACTGGACACATTTGTAAAATACATGAACAGGTTTAAAAAAAAGGAGGGATCATTACCTGAATGAAAAGGGTTACCATGATCAGGTCTAAACAAGGATCCTTGAGGATAACGCAAAGCACATACATTCCAATAATTTAAATTTCAGCCACGTAATGTCACATTTACACACCGCTTTCTTATTTCCTAGGGAAAAAAAAATCCTTTGTTTAATCTGCACCATTTTCCCTCCTCTGTTCTGCGCTGGCTGCCCCAGCTGCTGGGATGTCTGAGTTTTCACTTGCTGATTTAGACACTCGTATGACACATCCAACCTTTTAAATAAATCATTCATTTTTTTAAAGGTTGGCTATGTCATAGTGTTGCGATGCACCCAATTTTTAAAATAACTGTTTACTTGATGTCAGGTACATCAGACATAAAAATAAATGTGACTTGGTAGAACTTAATACAAAAATTCGAGGTCTGATTTGGATTACTTCAGTCGAGCCCTCCATGAATTGAGAGTGTTTTGGCCGGGCTCAGGAGAGAATGGGAACTCACATAGTGTGTGTCTTCTAGGGTCCCCCAAGCCTCCTTCCCCCATGAGGCCCCGCCCTCTCATGCTCAGAGTCATCCTACATTTCCCCTCATCCCTGCTCTCAGAACGGCTCTTGAGGAGGGTTTCGGAGCCAGTTTCCTCCATGTTGTGTGATGCCCTTCCCATGCCCAGTGCTCCCCACTGAATCTCTCCCATCAGGCCAGCACTGTGCCTGGTATACAGGATGCCCTCCACACTTGTTTGTTACAGGGAGGAAAGGCTGGGCATACTTGTGTTCCAAGTCTTAACCTCTCACTGGGAAATGAAATCCAAAGGTACATGAATCAGAGGATATGGGGAAGACCTGGAAGGAGCAAACGACACTCCAGCGTAATAAGGCAAATAAAATGGGTCAGATGTGGGAAGTGAGCCCCGCCCAAAGATTATTCCCGAATGTCCTCAGACCCACAGTTTGCACTCATTGTCAAGGATGTTCATGTTGGTTTCCATTCTGGACATGCATATCTATGCAGATGTTGGCCTTACATAATACTGAACCAGAGAACCACGATAAGGTCTCTGTTCTTTCTATTTTGGAAAGCTTAGTACAATGAAGAGCACTATTAGATTTTTAAAAACATTTTATAAATTGAGTGCATCGCAACATTGAGATGCAAGTGCTGAATTCATATTTGTGACCTTGGCCCATAATAATGCCCATGGAGAAGAGCTAGTACAATCACTACTACAACCTGGGTATTATTATTACTGTTCCTAGGAGGCCCTGTCCCGCAGCTGGAGTATTAGGCCAGTTGTAGGGCTAAAAAGCAATAAAACTACCATACACTATCGGAATGCAGGAAAATGCAACTATGCATTTTAACCCAGGGACTTTTGCTGCTCATATCTGGTGGTGGGGGCTGGTATACCCATGGTCTCAGTTTCAGTCTCCATTTAGCCAATGGGTGGGCCAAAGCAGAGAGACCGAGGTTTTCAGTTCTGGTATCATGTTTTGAGATAAAGACAAGAAAAAAATGCAGGAATCCTAAAATTTCACAAGATAAAGAGCTATACCAAGAGAGGGGTAAGGAACATGAACTGTAATTTTGCCAGGTAGGAAACTTTCAAGTCCAAAAGAGGATGAAAAAATTCCTAAATCCACTAGTCACCAGAGAGCAAGCACAAGACACATGAATAGTGATCAGTGGGAGGGTTGGAGGAAATGAGATAAAAGAGATGAGCAAACAAAGGAACCATATAAGAGAGAGGCCTTGCAGAGACAAATGGCAGTAATGTGCCATGAGCTGAACATGACAAACACAATCCTTTGAATTCCCCTTGAATGAGGAGGGAGATTTTTGGATACCAGGTGAAAATTAAAAAATAATTGTATTTCTATATATCAGCAACAAATGGAAAATTAAATTTTAAGATGATGCTATTTACAAGAGTATTAAGGACATCAAATATTTAGCAATAATCTAAAAACAGAAGCAGGGCCTTTGTATTAACTACTATAAGACAATTTTAAGAGAACAAAAATAAAAAGTACAAATAAAGGCATATACTATATTCATGGATTGGAGAATTCAATATTTTAATAATGTCAATTCTCCTCGAATTGTTTTATAAGTTAAATACAATCCCAATAAAGCTCTCAGCTCTTTTATTCCCCTATGAAAATTGACAAACTAATTCCAAACCTCACATGAATATCCAAAAGGGGCTGAGAATAACCAAGGCAATCTTATAGAAGCGTAAGCTAGGGAAATTAAACTACTGATATTAAGATCTTTTATGAAGCTTTAATAAATAAGACAATGTAGTACTGGGGCAAATTTAGATAAACTTCCCAGACCAGCAGTATAGAGAGTCCAAAAACAGACCTACATAAATATAGTCTGATGTAGGATAAAAGTGATATTGTAGTGAGGTGAAAGAGGGATGGCATTTTCAATAAAAATGTTAGCGCAACTGAATAGCTATATAAGAAAATAAAGAACCTGGTTGCCGAAGCAAAAGTCAATTCCAGATGGGTTGCCAGTCTACATGTAAGATAAAAGAACTTTTAGAAGAAAACACAAGAGAATATCTTTGTGACCTTTGGGATGGCAAAGATTTCTTAAACAGAATGTAACTATAAAAACACCGTCAAAGAAAGCATTGACAATATTAAAACTTAGAACTCTTATTCATCAAAAATACCATTAAGATATTAAAAATGCAACCCACAAAATCGGCGAATATTTTGCAACACATATTTCCAACAAGGTACATTTACAGAATTTACATATCACCCACTACAAACCAATAGGAAGACGGATGGCCCAATAGAAATACACATGAAAGAAATAAACAGACACTTCACAAAAAGAGAACAGCCAGAGGCAGGACTCAAAGAATTCAGTGGGATGAGATTGAGGAAGCTCCTCCAACCAAAAGACATCTATTAAACTGGTTAAGATTATCAAAGAAAATCAGCAAAGTTTCTAGGGAATGAACAAATTAAGAACCATGCATCCAATGAAACCTTGATGAAACCAAGGAAAGGCTCTGGCATTCAAGCTATGGGCTGTACCCTGTCTCCACCCAGCTCTCTCTTGTGGAAGAGTTACACTAGCAGGCTCAGAAGCAAAATGGTGCACCACACCCCCAGATGCCTGGGATGAAAGACCTATTCTGGGTCAAATAAATCAATGGCTGAACATTGCAGATGCCATGTCCCGCAGCTCTATGCTACAAAAAGCCTCCCCCGATAAGGTGGCAGAAGCCAGGTAGCTCCTCCATGCCCCCATGTCCAGGTCCTCCTGCAAGTAGGATCAGAGAGCAGTGAGGAGTGCAGTCCCCCATCCCCCATTGCTCCATGTGTCGAAGAGCAATTCTGGGCACAGCTGCTGAGTGGCAGCACTTACATCTGCCACATTCCTGGGGTAGAATAACTATAATTAGTGGATTAGGCAGCCAGTGGACAGAGGTCCTCCCAGCATCCCTGGCTCTTCACTGAGGACGATCTGTTCTAGGCAATGGTGGCACCAGTTCCCACACTGTCCTCCCTCCCCCCTCTCCGTACACACCTCACAGCTTCTGCCTCACAGCACAAAGTTTCTGCCCAGAGAGGTGCCACAGCAAGCCTCAAGCAATACCCTGCTCCTGCCAACAGGCCCAACCTTGTGTGGATCAGACCGTGGAGAAATTCATGCCAGAGGGCATAGCTGTGAACAGTAGAGCACCCAGGTAGCAGTCAGTGAAAGCTAATAGGTGAGTGTGATACCAACAGGCCAGCCAGAAATTTAATAGGAAGCTCAAGGCAAAAGAGAGTCAAAGAGAGCCCTGCTAGAAACACAGTCATCCATGACATTCAAGAAGAACATGTCCCCTCATGGCCTCCGAAGTACTGGAGAGGGAACTTCTGAGCTACAGGTCTCTGGTGGGGCAGGGGACAAACTTGTAAACTTGCTGTATGCCTCTCAGCCACACACAGAGAGAAAGGTAAAGAGTGAAAACTTACAGGTTTGGGGACTTAGGCACAACTCTGACAATCAGTGGCTGACCATAAGTCTGTCTTGTTAACCAAGGATAACCCCTAGGAAGCCAGGCTTAATAATAAAAAATCAAGAAAAAGTAGGAGCAGAGACAAAAAAGGCTGCTCAAGACAGGGGAAATAGACTAATTCACTGAGTCAGTCCAGCTGCAGCATATAGACAAGCAAACAATAAACAGATGAAGAAAATAACACATTTCAGAGGGGGTATCAATATCCAGGGTTGCTATAATTTGTTATCTAAAATATTAAGTTTTTACTAAAAATTTATAAGACCTTAAAAAAAGGAAACAAACAAGTGTGACCCACACACAGTTAAAAAAAAAAAAAAAAAAGCATACAGTCGAAACTTCTGTGAGCAGGCCCAGATGCTGGACTTAGTGGACAGACCTCAAAGCAGCATTATACACAGGCTTAAAGAGCCAAAGGAGAGCACCCTTAAAGAATTAAAGGAAAGAATGATAACAATGACTCCTCAAACAGAGAACATCATGACAAAACAAAATATAGAAAAGAACCACGTGAAAAGTCTGGTGTTTAGAAGTACAATAGAAATGAAAATGTCACTGAAATCTATTAACAGTGTTTTGAGCTGGCGGAAAAAAAGAACTGGATAACTTGATGATAGATTAATAGAGATTAAACAATCTGAAGAACAAAGAGAGAACAAATGAGGAAAAAGAAACACAGCCTCAGAGAAATGTGGGACACCATTTAGGTGACCTAATCTACAAATCCAAGATCAACAAACTCCAAGTAGGAAAACACAGAAACCCACACTTAGACAGACATACAATATAGTCAAAATATTCAAAACCAAAGTTAAAGAGGAAATCTTGAAAGCTGTGATATAAACTACTAAATATGTAAGGGAACTCCAGTAATATCAACAGCAGAATTCTCATTTGAAACAGTGGAGGTCAGAGGTGGTGAGATGTATTCAAAGTGACAAAAGAAAAAAAAAACCCTTTCAATCAAGATTCCTATATCCAGCAAAACTATCACTTTTACAAGTGAATGGTGAATGTAAAATGAAGACATTCTCAGATAAACAAAAATAGAATTTGTTGCTAACAGACCTGACTTATAAGAAATACTAAGCAAAGTTCTTGAAACTGAAAGCCAGCAATACCAGACAATAATATAAATCTATAGAAAAACAAACAGCACTGGTCAAGGTAATTATAAAATATAATATTGTGTATATATATATATATATTTATTTATTTATTTATTTATATACACACATATATATAGTGCAATATAATTGCATAGTTTTTTTTCTTTCTCCTCAAGTTATTCAAAAAGCAATTGCAATTGTGTTCAATTGTGTTCTAGGACCTGTAACATAGAGAAATGCAATGCATTTGACAGTAACAACACAAAGAAGGCTGGTGGGTTGTGATGCTGGATTGCAATAAGGAAATGATATCAAATGGTAACACAAATCCTAAGAAAGAAATGAAGAGAACCAGAAATAGTAAATTAGATTAATATAACAAATTCTATAAATACATGCTTATTCTCTTACCTTCTTTCAGCTCCTTTAAACAACATAAGATATACACAAGAATAATTATAAAAGTGTATGGCCGGGTTTGTAACAAATACAGATGTAATATGTATAATAATAATGGCACAAAAAAGGATGGAGGAAATAAAGCTTGAAGGGAGGCCAATTTACATATCTTACTGGAACTAAGGTAGAACATACCTGAAGTAGATTCTGATAAATTAAGATATATTATAAGCCCTAAAGCAAACATTAAGAAAATAATTTAAAACATGTAGATAAAAAATCATTAATGGAATCACAATGTTACACTAGAAAATATATCCATTTTAGTCAGAAAAAGAGAAACAGAGGAAAATAAAAGATGTGAACCATATGGGGGGAAAGCAAAACATGAAAATATCACACTTAATGAAGTAAGCAATCCAGTTAAAAGGCAAGATCATCCAAACGGATTTAAAAAGCAAGATCCAACTACATACTCACAACAGAAGACACATCTTAGGTTCAAAGATAAAAATACATTGAAACTGGAGGGATGGTGAAAGAGCTGGTGTTCTATACCGATATCAGACAAAATAGACTTTAAGACAAAAAACGGTACTAGAGATAAAGAGGAACATTCTACAGTGAGAAAGGATCAACTTACCTGGAAGATACAGCAACTATAAACAAAGGAGAGAAGAAACCAACAGGACAGAAGGTAGAAACAAATATTTCAACTGTAACAGTTGGAGACTTCAATACCTGTCTTTACGATGGACAAAACAGCTAAACAGGACATCAACAAAGGGAGAGACTTTAGCAACACTACAACCCAGCTACACTTAAAGGACATCAGTAGAACACCCGCCACCAATGGCAGAATACTGCCCTTTCTCCAGGATAGACCGTATGTTAGGCCATGAATAAGCCTCAGGAAATCTGGAGAACTGAAATCCTATAAGTTGGTCCTCCAGACACAATGGAATAAAATTGGAAATCAAAAAGAGAAAGAAATTTAGGAAATTCACAAGTGTGTACAAATTAGACAACATACTCCTTAATAATCAGTGGGTTAAAGAAGAATCATGAACGAAATTAAAAAAATATTTTTAGATTAATGGAAACGAAAATGCAACATACCCAAACTCATGGGATGTGTTAAATTGGCACTTGGAGGGAAATCTTTGACTGTAAATGCCAATGTAAAAAGAAGATCTCAAATCAATAACCTAATTTTCTACCTTAAGACTAAAAAGGAGAAACTAAACTCAAAGCAAAAAGGATGAAATTTAGAGCAGAAATAAATGGAATACAACAGGAAAATAATAAAGAAAGTCAACAAAACCAATTTTGAAAAGATCAATAAATTGACAAATCTTTAACTGATCAAGAAAAAAAGAAAAAAGATTCAAATTACTAAAATCAGGAACGAAAGAGGGAACACTACAACCACTCTCACATAAATGAGAAAAGATTATAAGGGAACACAGTGCATAGCTCTATGCCAAGAAATTAGGTAACAGATGAAGTGGACAACTTCCTAGGAAGACCAGAACCCACTGGAACAGACCATAGAATAAATGGAAGATCTAAATAGACATGTAAGAAGGAAAGAATTTGCGTTAGTAATTTTAAAATCTCCCACCAAGAAAGCCCAGGCCCATAGTTGCTTGGTGATTTCTATCAATCATTTAAAAGGGAATTAACACCAATCCTTCACAACGTCTTCAAAAAATGGACTAGGACACTTGCCAACTCATTCTATGAGGTCAAAATTACCCTGAAACCAAAACTAAACAAAACACATCACAAGAAAAAAAAATCTACAGGCCAGTATCTCTCATGAATGTAGTTGCAGAAATCCTCACTAGCATCTTAGCAAACTGAATGCAGCAGCATATAAAAAAAGATTATACACCATCACCAGGCTGGTTTTATCCAAGATATACAGTGTTGTTTTTATGTCCAAAAATCAGTGAAATACATTGTATTATTAGGTTAAAGAAAAACCAAATGGGCATCTCAATGGATGCAGAAAAAGCATTTGACAAAATCAAACACCCTCTCATGGTTAAAAAAGCAACAAAACTCAATGAACTTCTAAGAGTTGGTCAGATGGGAACCTTCAACCTGCAAAGGGCATTTATGAAAAACCCAGAGCTAACATCACACTCAAGGTGAAAGACTGAATGCTTTACTCCTAAAACAAGCAACTGGACAAGATGTCTGTCTCACCACTTCTAGTCAATATTGTCCTGAAGGTTCTAGCAGGACAATCAGCCAAGAGAAAGAGAAAGACATTGTGATTGGAAAGGAAGAAGTAAAACTATTTTCAGATGACATGACCTTGTATATAAAAATCTTGAGGAATCCACAGAAAACCTTTTTGACCTGATAAATTATTTCAGCAAACATGCAGAATACAAGATTAAAATAAAATTGTATATATTAATAAACATAGCTGGAAAATAAGCATATAGAAAGGTGCTCCATATCATATGGAGATATGCAAATTAAAACAACGAGACACCACTCCACACATGCATGTTAGAATGGCAAATATCCAGAACACTGACAACACCAAATGTTAGCAAGGATAAGGAGCAACAGAAACTCTCCTACATTAGGGTGGGAATGCAAAACGTAGAGGCAATTTGGAAGACAGTTTGACAGTTTCTTGCAAAAGGAAACATCCTCTTAACATATGATCCAACAATCATGCTCCTTGGTATTTACTAAAATTGTTGGAAGCATGTCCACAAAAACACCTGCACGTGGGTGTTTGTAGCAGCTTTATTCCCAATTTCCAAACCTTGGAGACAACCAAGATGTCCTTCCCTAAGTGGACAAACTGTGGTCCATCCAGACCATGGAATATTGTTCAGCAATAAATAGCAATGAGCTATCAAGCCATGAAAAGACGTGGAGGAAGTTTGAATGCATATCATTGAGTTGAAAGAAGCCAATCTGGAGAGGATGCCTGCCTTTTCAACTCTGTGGCATTCTGAAAAACACAGATCTATGGAGATAGTAAAAAGATCAGTAGCTGCCAGGGGTTGGGGGTGGGGATTGTGGAGGAATAGGGGCACGCAGAATGTTTAGGGTAGTGAAAATACTCTGTATGATACCATGATGATTGAAACATGTCACTACGTGTCTGCCTAAACCCACAGAACGTACAACAGCAGGAGTGACCCCCGACGTAAGCTCGTGATCATGTGTCCAGGTAGGATCTTCCTTGGTAACAAGTGTCCTGCTCCGGAGAATGATGCTGACAATGAGGGAGGTGACGCATGCGTGGGGATGGGGCTTGATGGGAAATCTCTGTTCCTTCCTCTCAGTTTTGTTGTAAACCTAAAACTGCTCTAAAATAGGAAAATCTAGAATTATTTTGTAAAGAATTTATGTATTTGAGAGAGAGAGCAAGCAAGCAGGGGGAGGAGCAGAGGGATAAGCAGACTCCCTGATGAGCAGGGAGCCTGATGCAGGGCTGGATCCCAGGACTCGGGATCATGGCCTGAGCCGAAGGCAGATGCTTAACTGACTGAGCCACCCAGGCACCTCTGGAAATATTTTTAAAAGATTGCAATATTAAAAAAAAAAAAAGAGGATAGCTAAGCCAAGTGGTCAATAAATGTATGAAAGAGTGTTAGGTGGCATCATTCGCTACATAGATGCAAATTAAAACCACACTGCAACTGTACCGGAGCTGTCCGAGGGGCTAAAATAAAAAAGGCACAAACTAGCCAGTGTTGGCAGAGGTGGGGAGCCGTGGCCCCCACCTCGAGCTGGGGTGGCGTGGGGACCGCCCTCCAGTGCTGCAGCCCCCAGCATGGTGCACATGTGTTCACCAAAGACCTGTGCAAGAACGTTTGCAGAGAATTCTTCTTATTTCTTTGATTCATTTCCAGCCCCAATCCTGAAAATGCCCAAATGCCCATCCGCAAGGAAATGAGCCAAACGTGATCTGGTAAAACACAGGCGCTCCAGTAGTCACGCCATGTGTGATGTACGCACAGACAATGGATGGTGGAAGTCAGTGAAGACCAACCAAGTGAGGACAGCCAAGGCCTCCAAAGCCTGCTGAGCAAGGGAGTGGACTGCCATCCCTTGTGTCTGGCAGAGACTCAAAGGCAGGCAGAAGAGTGGGAAAGTTCTATATGGAAGGAGGGAGGCTCCCAGTTCACCCTGATGGAAGCTGTCAGCAGGGGGTCAGGGGAGGCTGGCCCAAAGCGTGGCCGTCTATCTGATTGGGTAGGAGCGTGTAGTTGGCTTTCTCTGTTTGATCCTAAGTTGGGAGTAAAGACAAAAATTAGAGAAGTTGTCAGTTACTAATCAAGTCTTGGCCGGAGAGGGCCAACAGTTACAGAAGCTACCAAATAGCTTTCTGGACTATCACCGGAGAAAGTACTCCGCTTCCAGCGAGTCTGACTTCGGGCAGCCGGCTGTCTGGGCTGTCTCTTTGTGACAAGGGGGCTGGTTTCCTGGGCAGGTGGCTGTGGATGTGGATCAGGTTCTACTTCTATACATGGCTGGTCTCTGGTCTGGCCATTGTCCATTGGTGCATCCAGATGCTCAGACACATGAATAGGAAAGACGAGGGTGGGCTACATGCGGTGTGGGCGAATCCCATGGGTGTGATCGACCCTGTCATCACCACACAGTTCCATCGCACGACTAGAAAACAGGTCATATTAACCTGCCGTGTTGTGGTGTTGGGCAGCGAGTGGAGCCCAGTGGCTGCGGCTGACGGGGTCGGAGAGGTCATGTCCTATCTCTAGGTTACGCAGCTGGGCCAGTCTGTGAGCATGCACCGAGCTCTACACCAGCAACATGTACTTGGCAGTGTATGGGATTGATCTCACCAAAACGTTAGAGAAAGTGTCGGGGGCAGAATCCATGAAGCTTCCTTTGCCAGATATTAGAGAGGAAATCCATGGGTTACTTTTGTAAATTAAGTATTTTGTTAATTTTTTAATTTAAATTCAATTAGCCAACAGATCGCACATCATTAGATTTTGATGTAGTGTTCAATGACTCATTAGTGGACTAACACCGTGTTCATCAGATCACGTGCCCTCCTTCATGCCCACCACCCAGCGACCCCATGGTTTCAACTGCCCAAGTGGCCTACAAGAGTTGTCTTCTTCTGAGAGTCAAAAGTATTGAGGCTAATGACTGGAACTTCCATGGTTTGGGGAACGGCAGGCACATGATGGTAAGAAGATGAAATACAATTTTTTAAACTTCAGAGAACCTTTGCCCCCCAAGGAATTCAACATGTTTCCTATTTATCCTCAAAATTACCCAATTATATTCGCAAAGAAGTGGGATGGAGGGTTATCAGGGCCTGGTTTTACAAAGCACAGGGTTAATCGTGCGTATCTCACGGATACAAACAGCCCCAAAGGAAGGTGTTTTTACAGAAACTACTCAGGAATCTGTTGAAATGCCTTCATTTTCTTTTCATTTCTTTATTTTATTTCTAAACATTTAACCTGCTTAATCCCAATGGAAGAAAGAGTCTCTTCAATAAATGGTGCTGGGAAAATTAGACAGCTACATACAGAAGAATGAAACTGGACCATTCTCTTACACCTCACACAAAAACAAACTCTAAATGGAAGAAAGACCTCAATGTGAGACTGAATCCATCAGAATCCTAGAGGAGAACACAGGCAGTAACCTCTACACATCAGCCACAGCAACTTCTTTCAAGACAGGTCTTCAAAGGCGAGGGAAACAAAAGCGAAAACGAACCTTTATCTTCATCAAGATAAAAAGCTTCTGCACAGCAAGGGAAACAGTCAACAAAAGAAAGAGGCAACCCACAGAATGGGAGAAGATATTCGCAAATGACACTACAAAGGGCTGATATCCATGATCTATAAAGAACTTCTCAAATTCAACACCCAAAAAACAGATAACCAAGTCAAAAAATGGGCAGAAGACATGAGCAGACACTTCTCCAAAGAAGATATACAAATGGCTATCAGACACATGAGAAAATGTTCATCATCACTAGCCATCAGGGAGGTTCAAATCAAAACCGCATTGAGATACCACCTCACACCAGTTAGAATGGCCAAAATTGATAGGGCAAGAAACAACAAATGTTGGAGAAGTTGTGGAGAAAGGGGAACCCTCTTACACTGTTGGTGGGAATGCAAGTTGGTGCAGTCACTCTGGAAAACAGTGTGGAGGTTCCTCAAAATATTAAGAATAGAGCTTCCCTATGACCCTGCAATTGCACTGCTGGGTATTTACTCCAAAGATACTGATGTAGTGAAAAGAAGAGCCATCTGTACCCCAATGTTCATAGGAGCAATGGCTACAATCGCCAAACTGGAAAAAGCCAGGATGTCCTTCAACAGATGGCTGGATAAAGAAGATGTGGTCCATATACACAATGGAATGTTACTCAGCCATCAGAAAGGATGAATACCCAACATTTGCAACAACATGGACAGAACAGGAGGGGATTATGCTGAGTGAAATAAGTCAAGCAGAGAAAGTCAACTATCATATGGTTTTGCTTATTTGTGGAACATAAGGAATAACACGGAGGACAATAGGAGGAGCGAAAAATGAAGGGGGAGAAATCAGAGTGGGAGACGAACCATGAGAGACTATGGACCCAGGGAAACAAATGGAGAGTTTTAGAAGGGAGGGAGGTAGGGGGATGGGTGAGCCTGGTGATAGTTATTATGGAGGCCACGGGATGCATGGAGCACTGGGTGTTGTAGGCAAACAATGAATCATGGAACTCTACATCGAAAACTAATGATGTACTGTATGGTGAAAAACATAACACAAGAAAAATCCTCGAACTCAGACCTTTCCACTGCCCCCCAGAGACTAAAACCCCTTCTGGCAGGGTCTCTCTTTCCAAGGTGCGGGGCACTGTTCCCTCCCTCTGCACTCAGAAGAACTTGTACGCAGACTGTGTGGTCCTCAGAGATGCCCTTGGCTTCCCTTTAACGCCCTCTAAATACCGAGCTTTGGGAAGCGGGGGGTGAGAGGTGGGGAATACGTGTCCATTCGGGCTCAGAGACTCAAGGAGCCTCTTAGCCTGGGGAGGCGGCATGAGCCGATTCTGGAGCCTTCCTAGGCCCCAGGGGTCCCTGTGTTCTGAGCTCTCTCTCAGCCTACGGACATCCCCTGGACTCCTGGCTCTGACCCCTGACTCCCATGGCAGGAGGGGGGCTTTGAACCCAGCAAGCACAGGCCTCCTGTCTGAACGGCCCACGCAGTGAGCCCCCATGTCCACGGCAGGAGCGGCGCTTTACCGGTTTCGGGTATGCGGAGTGAGTAACGGTGCGCAAAGATACGCTCCAGCAAATGCCGCAGACCAAAGAGGCCAGGAAGAGGCACGTACGGACCGGGCGGGGACGGTCTTTCTTGGAAAGATGACCTTGTGCCGAGAAGGCTTGGTTAAGAATTACAGGCAAAAGCCGGGCAAAGGCAAAGCTGGGCTTTGCGGGGAGCCGTGGCCGCCGCCTTCAGCGTCCGGGGAGGGCACAGGGCGCGGGGCGCAGGGGGGGGGGGGCGCGGGGCGCAGGGGGGCCGCGGGGCGCACGTGGGCTGGCGCGGCCGTAGATTCCACGCACCAGACAGTTAAAAATTCGAACATAAGGTAGCACTTCCTTTATCATATCCCATAAAAATAGCAATTTGCTGCAGCCCTGTAGCCCAGTAAGGAAGGGGGTGCGCTCCGTGATAACGCGGCGATGACAGATAGGCCTGCACCGGGGTTTCGCGGTGTCGCGCCGGGCAGCATAATAAATTGCCAGGAGCCGCGGAGAGGACAGTGCGCGCGCCTCCTCCCCCAGCAGCCAAATAACTCAGGCCGGCTCCGTAATTATGCTGTGTGAAAATATGGGATTAATTAGACGGTGCACGGACACGCTGTCCTGTCATTAGAGGCGGCTCCGCGCCCGGCGCTGCCAGCGAGCAGGGCCGCCTGCACCGGGAGGGCCGCCTTCCCTGCCCGCGCCCCGCGCTGATGAGCCGAGTCTGGGTCCCTCCCGCGTCCTCCAGGCCCGGGGCAGGGCCCTCCGTCAAGTTCTTTCATTATTTTTACCTGCTTTGAAGAAAGGCAACGCCCAAGGAGGGCCACTTGTCAATAAAACCCACCCTTTGAGGGGGCAGGGAGGCTGGGGGAGGCGAGGAAGGAGGCAGAGCCCACCCACCCCACCTCTCCCGACCCAGGAGCATTTTCGGTTTCAACTTAACCATTTGGAGTCCTTGAGCGGACAGGAAGTCCCGGTGTGGCCAGGGAGGGCCTCCAAGCAAGACGGAGCCCGCTGACACCGAATGGCACGGGAGACGCACCCGAGGAAAGAATTCCAAACACAAAGCCCTTGAACACCAGGTCGGAGCCCCTCAGTGAGGCCCTGTTTTCCCGCCCTGTCCTGGTCTCAAACTATCAGGGCAGAGCAGCGTTTGCTGGCCTGTTTGGGGCGGGGGTCTTGGCGGCTTGGTCAGGATGGAGGTGCGCACACAGTGGGGCTCCCCGGAGGCCAGGCCCTTAGCTTCCTTGTGAAAACTGGATGCCAGTTAAAGGCACTGAAGACCAACCCCTGCTTGGAAGAACCAAGACTTGTCGTCCCCTAGGGTAGACTGACCGGGGACTGGTCTTTTCCCGCCCAGAATAGCACTCACTCTGCTCCAGGAAGAAGCTGGGGACAGAACCTTCTGGAAGATGCCAGCTGGATGAGTAATATCTCAGGAGCTGAGAGGGAGACCTACCAGAGCCAGGAAGCCCACCGGATCTCTCCTTCCCCCAACACACACACACACTCACACATACACCACTTTCACTCCCATTACACACACGCACACCCAAGGCCTGATGGGTTGAAGTCCTTGGTTCTCAGTTTTGGGTGAGTTTAGAACTTGAAGTCACTGCCAGGATTCCTAACACGCCAAGAAGAGAGTGGATTTTATATATGGGGTCCTCCAGACTCAGGGTGGGATTTTTGTGGTTGTTTTCAGTTACCCGAGAGATACCCCCTTCCCCGAACCTCCATGGCCAGCCTATGAACGTCTAAATCTTATTCTTTAACACAGCAGATCTAGGGGATCACTTTCATCGGCATTTCTATTCCGTGGGGAGCAATTAAGAACAGAGAAGTCCTTGAAAACTGGGATTCAGATTGGGGGGGCGCGAGGGGCAGTGCAGAGGCAGGCGTGGGACAGAACAAGGGGCCTAGAGAGAGAAGAAATCGTGTCCATTAGAAAATAAAGTAATTTAAGCTGAATTACACTTAAAATGACCTTTGCAATAGGTAATAGGCAATCCAAGACAGGAAGAAGGAGCTGAAATTCAACAGACTGAAGCCGGCGCTGTGGCTTGAAAAATGGGAACTCCAAGCCAGAAAGAGGGAGCACGGAAGGAGGGAGATGTGAAGGGAAGGCTGACAGGGAGAAGTCATTTCGTGCAAGGTGAGGGTCATTAGCAAAGGGAAAATGATTAGCAGGAAAGTTCTCAAAATCACAGGGACTTTCGAAAGGAGCGGCCGCAGCCGTGTCAGGCCTGATAGCAATAAAAGTGATTTAGTGCGCGCGCCGTCTGCGCCGTCTACAAGGAAGTCGCGTCCAGATAGAGTGTGATCACTCGCCGCACCAGAGAGACGCGCCGGGTTTTCGCAAACCACACGTTGTTGTCCTTTAGTTGCGTTGATCTACTCCGGATAAAACCCTCAAGGAAACGTGAATCTTTTTAGCAAAAACTGCTCCTCTGGAAGAGAATTTATTTCTATCCGCTTTCGTTTCATTTTAAAAACAAACATCATGATTTTCTCTCCACACCTTTCACCAGTCTAATTTCTTACTTTGTGGGGCATGGGCAATTTTCTAATGGATTTGGGTAAATTCAGAGAAAAGTGAAAAGAGGTAAGTTTGGATTGAAATGAACGAATGAAAAAGTGCACAAGTTTCTTCTGATTCACGGAAATGCTATTCATTTATCGTACGACGGAAACTGGAAGAGCGAGGACGGTGCGACGCGGAACCAGGAGTGGAGCGACCCAGAGCTTCCTGACTTGGATTCGGAGTTAGGAAGAGAACACCTTCCTGAGTCATGTCTCCTAGATTTCTAGCGAGGCAAAATGGGCTGGATTTTAGGGATATTAGTTCTCCATGTTGGTGCATTTCAGAATTTCAGACTGACTCGGGACAATCTGGAAGTGTCTCCAGGCCACTCCTGGTATGGCAACGTTTTCACACGCAGCCTGACGTCCAGCTCACCCTCATACCCTCCTAACTCCTGTGGTTTGTACCACATGATAAATGGGGCACGAGCGGCCAGCTCCAGAGGCGCTCGCGGTCCAGGCGGACACACAGCTGACCAGCCGAGAGAGGCGCGTTGCTTCCTGACACTCGTAGATGAGGGGATTACTTTATAGTCCACCATCAGGAAAGGCCTTGCAGGAAGGAGGACATAGAGATGACAATGAACGCTGAGGAAAGCTTGGCTCTGTTGAGGGAAACTCCCAGAATACAGGGGTAGGAAGACTCAGTGAGCTTGGCATGTTTGGAAACCAGACAAAATGCCCAGAGCCAGGAGGTGGGCATGGACTTGGGACTTCTAAGTAGGCTATGGTGGTTTACAATGTCGACCAATTCTTTGACAGTCCGTTCAAGGGCTGGACCCAAATTCCCCTCTCTTGAGTGGACTTGGCGAGTCACGCCCAACAACGGAATAAGGTGTAAGTGGAGGTGTGTGACTTTGGAGGCCAGGTCATAAAACACCCTGCCACCTCAGCCTCTCTCCTGGAACCCTGGGAAAGAGGCTGCCACGTTAGTGAAGACTCCCAGGTGGCCACTGGCAGGCTCATGTGCCGAAGGCAGCGGAGGCGCCATCGTAGACGTGGATCTTCCAGCCTCAGACAAGCCTTCCAGTGACGACAGCCCCTGGGGACACCGTGACCTAAGCTCTCAGAGACCGTGACCACAGCAACCGTGAGAGGATAAAGACGTGTTGTTTCAAGCCACCGGATTTTGGGGTGGTTTGTGCAGTAATAAGTCACTAATGCAGATGAGAGATGACACTGATTTGTTTTTGTAAAAGGTCATCCTGGACTGGAAGGAAATGGAAGCGAGAGAGGCCGTTGCCGCAGTCCAGGCAAGAGATGTCGGTGGCCGTTGTAGACACCCGGAGAGGGGCTGTCTGGGTGTGCAGGGCGCGTCAGCCAAGTGAGGTGAGGGGAGAGAGGTCAGGACGGCTTGAGCAACGGAGACAGCACGGTGCCACTCGCTAAGCTGGGGAAACTTCTGGGAAGAGCAGATGTGTGTGGATCAACAGTTCTGTTTAGAAGGGAACGTGATGATGATGGCAGCACGTTTTTAATTTATTTTCTTGAAATGTATTTATTAGAAAGAGAAGGGAGGACGGGCAGAGGGAAAAGAGAATCTCAAGCAAACTCCCGGCTGAGCACAGAGCCCAGAGCCCGACGCGGGGCTCAGTCTCCCGACCCTGAGCTCAGGACCTGAGCCGACAAGAGTCAGATGCTTAACCGACTGCACCCCAGGCGCCCTGGCAGGAAGTGCTCTACTGGATTAACCCCGACAGTACTGTAAGGGTGAGTCTATTAGAGACGTTAGAAGACACGCACCGATGGACAGAATTCTACCAAAGCCAGTGGAGGGTTGCCAAAGACTTTGGTATTACCCAAAGCATCAATTTCCAAACAAAAAAATCTCCCCATTGTGACATGTATTTAGTGCAGATTCCTTGGTCCTTCTGGGGTGAGTCCCAGAAATCTGTCTTAACAGGTCCCCCCAGCCCTTCTGCTAGGAGACGTCCAGTGTTCACAAACATGCCGGGTGGTTCTCATGGTGGGGCTGGACGTCAGTCAAGGGAGTTGCGGCAAGAAGTTGTACAAAGATGAGACGGAACAGAAGAGAAAATATCAGGGTGTATCAGAGCAGTAAGGATAAGACCTGCTTTGTGAAACCTTTCCTCCAGTTATATCTAAATTTTATGAATGTATGCCAGTATCATGTGTGAAGTTTGCCGGAAGAAATAACATTTTTCCCTGGGGATCGCCGTCAGAGCTGTTGCAAAATCACTGGCCTGCCACGGTCTTTGTGAGAAACTGCTCAAGGGTTGCTGGGCATATTGGATTCCACACAGAGAGGAACACCCCTCACCTGGCAGTGGGACCACGACACCCCCGGCAGGCTCTCTGTGGGCGGGTGACCTCCCGCTGCTCTCAGAATTCCGGAGAGTCTCCTCCTGCCTGCACTAGGCTTCCCCTCCTGCCCTGACCTGCTCCTTTGCTTGCAGCTGGAACCTCTCTCACCAGCTCCCGCCTTCCCTGCCCTGTCCCAGACCTCCGGCCAGGACCTCAGGAAGCACCTGCTGCCTGGTCCACACGCGCTTCATTCTGAAAGCGCCTGCCACGTGTATCCTGATTGTGACACGCTCTGATGCTCCCAGCTGGCTTGACCAGGCCGCTGCCACCCGGTCCCCATAGCCTCATCTCCTCGACCACGCTGAGCCTCATGCTCGTGGTGTTTGCTCGGACTCTCGGACCTCTCTTGCTCCACCAGGAACCCTACCGCTCTCGAACACTTACATGTAGCAGTCTGCTGCGGCATTATGGTTTCAAAGGTCAAGGGATGCACACAGTCTCTGCCCTCGGGGGACCTCTAGGCTTCTGTGGAAGGGATTTGCGTGAGCAATCATAATCCGGGGAGAGGGGGCGGATTCCCCTGAGTGGACTGCACTAGACCAGAAGGGTCGAGGGTGTTGGGGTCCGCCAGAATCTCCAGCCACAGGGAACGGGCGGGCACAGGTGGGGAGCTGGACGGGCTCGGGGCTGCTCCTCCCAGGGTCTGATGGAGGGACCGAGGGAGATGCGACTGGTCAGGTAGACAGAGTCCCAGGACTGTAGGGAGGTGTGACTGTGTGAAGAAGTTTACATCTTATCTTGCAGGTAATGGGGATCCAGGGTAAGGGACAGAACATCCACATGAAGAAGATGGTGCTGGCGACACGGAGGTTCCCAGGATGGATGAGGGTGAGAGGAGCCGAGGCTAGCTGAGAGGGATGCCCCCGGTGCGGGCAGGAGATGGTGACAGCCGCCACCAACACGCTCCTTCCGCTCTCTTCGGCTACACGGACTCTGTTCACAGAACCTCTGCTTGGATGCGCTGACCCCCAGCAGCCACGTGGCTCAGCTGGCCAGTCTGGGCGAGGGTCCCATCCCCTGTGCCGGACCTTCTCCCCCGGCCCCTCCAGGTAACTGAGCTAGGCTGGCAAGTCCAGCAGAGGGCCCGGGAGGCCAGGCTCTCCTCCCTCTGTCCGGCACCTCGCTGACTCAGGGCATCTCTTCCTCTTCCGTAGGTACTTCTGTTCCAACGTCTCAAGGCAGTCCCTCTCAGTCTTCTTTCCTCCTGATGGTTACGGGCAAGTTCCTTCAACTCTTTCTCCTATGACAGGGTTCCTGGCCCACACGCCTTGGGGGCCGTCTCACCCACTCTCGTCCTGCCTCCCCCCACCGGAAATCCTGCTCCTGGGAGGAAAGTGGATTCTTGAGGTATGTGTGATGCTCGTGGAGCTAAGGCATAAGCTTCTAGTGGTCTCCCATGAGGGGCGAGGGGAGGGTCATAGTGAGCGTATGGCCTTTCTTCACATGTGAAGCACCAGCAAGCCAGGTAGTCCCTGTTCCCCTCCAAGGAGCAAATACGATCAGAGCTGGAAGGAGCCTTCATGGTCGGCAGCATGACCAAGGCCTTCGTTGACAGACAGGAAATGCAAGCCTAGAGGTCTTAAATGACTTCCCCTGGGGTGACTGAACCCGAGGGACAGTCGATTTGTTCATGTGTAGTTGAGAGCAAACGTTGGCATTTACATGGATCTCTGTTCAACTTAATCTTATTCAGGGGGGCTCAGGATATGTCTTGTCTCAACTTTTGAAGTCGTTATGGTACCCAGGCCAGAGCTCGTTTCATGGTAGACGACGAAGGGCGATTGGCTGACGAGGTGTTTCTTAAAGATGGTCACAAATATGACTCCTCAGATAATGTTATTTCAATATTCAGAATTCGGGTCACATTTCAGACTCACCAGATCAGACCCTTGTGCGCAGAGCTGGAGAGCCTAACCTCGGGATTCACTGATCTCTGTTCAAGCCTCCTTTGCGACCGTCCTAGCGAGGCTGTGCTACTGGCTTCCAGCATTCGGAGACTTGAGAACTAGGTTAGCGCTGTGTCCCGATGTCTTTTCTAAGCCCTGCTCCAAGTTCCAGGAAACCCGGCCTGTTCTGCTCTTAGCACGGCATATCGTGGTGGTGAGACTCATGTTCTCTCTCACTCATCTTGGCCCTGGGGCCCAGGATTTTGGGGTGGAAATATAGAGGACTAACTTCCTGTCACTTACCGCTGTTGCCGTAGGGAAGAAATCAAGTTCTAAGGTCCACAACAGAAGTCTATACTGGGGAGTTAAGAGGTCAAAAAATATTGCCTTTTCTTCCCCTTCCAAGTTGAGAACTAAGAAGCCAAAGATGTGACAGCTTTATTGCTAATAAACTGATTGGAGCGCTTGGCTCTAGATCTAAGGAGAATAAGCATTACTAACTTGCCCTACTGCCCGCTTCCTTCCCTCAGCAACACAGGGTATGCCTTGGGGAGCCCACCCAAGGTTGGAAAGTTTGGCTTGGCAGAGCAGACAGTTCCTTGGGCTAGAGGAGCTAAGGAAAAAAAAAAAAAGCAAATCACCCATTCTTGCAGGCTTTCCAAAGACTCCCTCTACAACACTGGGGCAGATGTGAGTCAGCAGTTGGAAGAGAGACCACGGACTTCGTTCCAGGAGCGATCCCTTCCTCTGAAGCGTGATGCCAGGAAAAAAGAGGGTCTCCCACCCTTGTTGGGACCATCAGCATCCCTTCCTTCCTGCCATCAGTGAGACCGTCATTCAGACTCTCTCAGGTCTGCCTGCTGCTGAAAGTCAGCGTGAGCACGTTGCATTTAGAGAAGGAGACCATGACCTCTAAGACCACTCGCCTCATAGAACATAGTTCCTGGGTGATGTAGAACCAGGAGCCAAATCAGCATCCCAGGGAGCCCACAGGAGCAACAGGGCAGCCACCAGTGGTTGAACAAAATTCAGAGATGGCCCACACATGAAGTCAGTTGACACCCAGCCTGGGTTTTCTTTGGGTAGGAAGACCCCTCCACCCCCAACTGACAAACACAAAACAACAAATTTAGAGGCCAAAAATGTTTAGAACTTAAGACAGAAGCTTAACACTGTCTTGCTTCTTGAGGGCAGCTGACTGCTGTCATTCCATGCCATTCTCCTCTCTTGGTGATGAATCATTCTACCATATGTATTTTCCCGTCTTCTCCCTTTTTTACACACCCTCAAATTGAGCCCTGCAAACAGACTCAAGATGGCAGAGCATGTCAGCAAAACCACTTGAGACGTAAAAGAGTCTACTGGTGGCTTTTGGCTGTTTCTGACTATTTAAATATATATTATAAAAGTTATTTGGTATGCAGTAGTATGTAATTTAGTCTCTTGCTCTGATAACTAAACATGGCCAAGATGATTATTATATGGCTAATTGGTAGGAATTACCATCAGTCCATTTGAAGCAACTGACTCCGTCACTTTCCAAAAGCTGGGGAGGGAGGTGGGGTGTTAGCATTTCCAAGTGTGCATCAGAGACTGGGGACATGAAGTACTTTCATTCCACGGACCATGGACTGAAAAACTGTCTTTGTTTGGACATCCTGCACCATGGCCAGTGATTTGGCAATTTCCCGATGCTGTCAGGCATCTCTGGGCTCATTCAGCAGAGCAGAGGGCCAGACGGGGGCATGGCGTAGAGCCAACTTGCCAGCCAAGCCCGTCAAGTCAAATGGGAATCAATGCAAGTTGCTTGGCTTCTTGGATAGAGGGAAGTATCAACGCCCCCCCACCCACGACAAACACAGAACTATTCACTTCCTAAATTGTTAAGGATATTTATTTATTTATTTTTAAATGTTCAGATAATGGCAGCTGTTCGAACACCAAGGGTAGAAGCAGCCCTAGAAGCTCGAAGCTGCCAGTTCCTCAAGTCTGGCTGCTCTTTCCCATCACAAGGCTGCTGTTGGCTTCGGCTCTGTCCCTAGGGCTCCAGCACCAAGAATCCGGGCTGTTGCCCCAGGATTCTGCAGCAAGATGTCAGAGGCTTTTGCAGAGCAAAATCCAATTTCAGGTGCTTTTCTCTAAGCTTTCCTCCCATAGCAGTGGTGGCTGTCTGTGCCCCAGGACCCTGGGCACAGCTCTCTCTCCACCCAAACACCCAGCTCAAAACAGCCAGAGCCACACACTCTTGCTATGGCCTCCTTCCCTTTCCTTCTATGCTTCCCTGGGGTGGGGGACCATGAGGATAGAGCCCGAAGCCTGTGCTAGTTTACCATCTAGGCAAGAAATGGATGTTGCAATTTGTTGACACTCAAATTAGGTGTCATTTTAAGATGCTGTTTATTAACCTCTTGTTAGGACAGAGGATTTAGTATGCTCATCTTAACTACCTCTTTCTCCCCATCCTGCCTGCTTAATTATAATACAATTTTTATTAAAATCATTTCAGCAAGAATACGATGACTGTGGAAACACTGTTCACTGTGGAGCCAAGTGACTTGATTTTCTTTCTGGTACATTTGTTAGCTTCTTCTACCATTAATATTACTCCCTGGTTTTATCACCTTAGATTGCGTTAGATGCCGTCACTTATTCTTTCCAAACGATCCAAATTCTTAAACGTGTTTTCCATACAAATGAATGTATCAAGCCTTCTATCAGTTCCATTCCTTTTTGCTTGGAGCCCTCCCTTTATCTGCTCCGATGAGCACTACCCTAGAAATATCCCTTGTTGCCCCTATGTTGATCTTTTGTTGCCAAGTCTCAAAACTACGCTATCTTCTGAGAGAACGTATCTTTCAGTTGCTTCATGAAAAAAGGGTACAGCAGAGGCAAAACTTTGGAGAGACTGCATGTCGGATAATGTCTTTATTTTACCCATATGTCTGACTGATAGTTTAGCTGGATATAGAATTCTTCTTTGACTATACAGTTTCCCTTTGTATTTTGAGGAATTTTTTGACTTCTCATATCCAGAATTGTTTTTCAGAAGCCTGATGTCATTCTGATTTCCTTTGTGTGATCTCCTTAGTATTTTTCTGTGAAAGTTTTTAATTTTGCATATTCTAGGGTTCAGAAATTTCGTGTTGACAAGCCCAGTATATGTCTCTTTCATTCATTATGCTGGGAACTTAATGGGTTCTTTCTAGCTGGAAACCCTTATCTCAGGCTGGTAAATCCTCTTGAATTAATTCTTTGATCACGTCCTTCTTTCTGTTTTCCCTATTTTGCCTTTCTAGACCTTCTTTACTTGGTTCTGGATCTCTTGCACTGGATATTTTAACTTTCTGATTTGTTGTATCACCTAATTGAACTTCTTTGTCTTTTGGTCCTACTTTCTGAGGGCTTTCTTCACTTTGTCTTCCAAAGATGGAATTTTTTAAAAATGACATCTATTTTATTTATAATTCCCTGAAGATATTTTCTTGTTCTCTTATGGTTATTTTTAAACAAATATAGAAACACATTATTATTTCATGGAAACATATGTTTTCTTATTATACAAGTGCAGTTTTTTAATCTTTCTTTTTAAATATGTTTCTTTCTTTTTATTTCTCCTCCTCTTTATTCTTGATCTTTATTATTCATGTTGGTCCCTGGCCTTATGTCCATATTTGAATGAGGCCTTAAGGCTGACTGAAAGTTCTCTGTGGGGTCTTTGGCAGCTGGCCTTCACTTCAAAGTGACCTGACGGCAGTCAGCCCTTTCACCGGGAAGTCCTCGAGTATCTGTCTGTGGAGGTCTCCTCGTAGGGCAGTTCAGTTTCTCCAGAAAAGAATCCTCTGGTCTTCGACCAGCAGGTCATATATTTGGCTTCCCTCGTACCGGAGCCCAACAGGAGAGAGACTGGAAGCGGATGACATTTGATATGTGGAGTTTCTCCTAATCCTATTTGATGCGTGGCCTCTCCCACTCTTTGCTGGGTCCCCAGGTCAGAGCCTTTCTGGCTGGATTTCTTCAGAAGAGAATAAACTTTCAGTTGTCTCCTGGATGAGGAAGTGAGGGAGGCTACCTGTCTGGTTGCAGAGGTCAAGTGTAGGGGAACCTATTCGGGCCCAGCCCTGCCATCTGCACTGTCTGGAGGACAGCTGCGTCCACTTCTCAGGGCTCTGGGACGCGAGTCAGCAGGCTGCTGGCTGGGACCTTCCCCTGCTGGCACTGAGTGAGGCTCCACTCTCTCTGGTTTGCTCCGCGAGTACCACTCCCCTTTCTCCTTCCCCGCAACTTATTTTCATATGAGCTCTTGTGGCTTCTCTTACTCTGTCTTCGTGGGATTATGCCTTTCGGTTCTTTGGCTCTCTTTTTTGTGGGTCGGGTGTGGGAATGCATGCAGGTCTGGGTTCCATCCTCATGCGCTGCGGAGAAGGTGTTGATGGGTGCTGAATGGGTGTCGGGGGGATGTGTCCGGGTCAGGGGAGCAAGCACACTTGAAGCCATGAAGCCCAGACTGTCTTGTGCCCTCACGTAACCCTCCCGCTTGTACTGCGGGAGCCAGTGAAGCCAATGTCAGGCCGCTAAGCCCAGTTCCCTCCTGACCCCGAGTGTCCAGCAAAACTGCGTCAGCTCTGGTCCAAAACCTCCTGAGAGTCAGGGAGTGGCAAGTGCAGAGGGGGGGTTGCTGGACATCGGGGGGCTTTGGTGGGGTGGGTCAGAGTGGGGTGCAGGTGAGCTGCTGTGTCTAGAAAGAAAATGCTAGAACTTCTATTTCTATGTGTTTTATTAAAAATTCAGAAGAGACCCCATGGACATGGATGGCCACCTCATGGGGCCAGTTTGTGACACAGCCACAATCACAGGTTTGCTGAGGGCCCAGTAGGGGCCACAGGGCAGGGCACGTGAGCCTGGCTAGGTGGGCCTACAGACCACAGTGAGTGGTTTCTACCAAGCTAACCCCACTAAATGGACTGGAAACCATGCACTGGAGAGGGTCCCCCCGAAGCAGCCCCCGGGGGGACCCCCTTTCTCCTCTCACAGTGTACTGTATGGAAGCAGCCGACCCTGTCACACTAGATCTCACCAGAGGGCCACGCGTATCCATCAAGACTCTCAGATACCCATCTACATCCACTTTTGAGAAGATGAGCATTGTTCTAATATATAACAATAGTGGACAGCCTTTTGGATCAGGCACACAATAAAACACGGTTTGTTTTATCCACGTTACTTGAAAAGCTCCGTTTTCATGTTTGTGTTACGTTTTCAGTGCACCGTGTCGATACGATAGAAAATATATATTATGTCACATTTACTCATACATGTGTCAGGTGTGAGTCCATTTCTTGCTTTTTATCAAGGGGTGTGTGAGCCACTGGAAGAATGCAGGCTGAGGAGAAGCTAGGAGCCTCCCCACTTTCCCATGAGCGTCTTCATCCTGTGGGGTGCTGGCGCCCCTAGAACTTCCCAGGTTGGCTTGGGACTGGCTCTGTCTCACCCGCTCTCTGCATCGTGTGGAAGATGGAAGCCAAGTCAGCCCGGTGGCGGGAAGGGGTTGGTGCCTAGGGCTTCGGGGTGACACTAGGTCACCACCTTGCGCACACCGGAACCCATGCCCCTGCCATCAAACTTGAGACCTGCCGGGCGTGCCCCTCCACATCCCCAGACCACAAGCTGCTGAGCCTGCAAACAGGTGACTGTCCCCCCAAAGACAGTTTGAGCAAAGCCCAGCCTTCAGGGAGCTGATGGCGCAGACACCAGCGCTCATCCACCTCCTGGCAGGAGGCGAGGCAGGGGGAGCCGCTGGGGGCGGGGAGGGCGGCAGGGGAGGCCGGTACCCCCCCCTCCCCTGCCCCCACCTGGCCTCCCCGGCCAGGTGTCTGTGCAGGAGCCCTGGAGGAGGCCTTGCCCTTGACCGCCCTGGCATCCTGCTCCTGTGCGGGGCACCCTGGCAGCGTGCGGGGGCGGCTCATGCCCTTCGGAGGCTCAGGGAAGGGCTCCGGGCATGGAAGCCCGAAGGCGGCAGGAGGGAAAGCCACGGAACGCATCAGTGGACGGACACAGCTCACAGGTGGAGAAACGAACGCAGGAGAGGCGCGTCGGAGCCCAGGCCCAGCTGTCCCTGCCGGAGGAGACCAGCCTGGGGCTGGCATCTGGATCTCACAGCTCCTGAAAGCTGCCGCCGCGCCATCTGCCGAGAGACTCGAGCCTGCTGACGCTCCAGTGACAGGACAGGACACGCGGTGGCAGATTTCCCGACAGAAAGACAGCGCCGGCTGGGTGTCCTCCTGGCTCCGAGAGCAGGGAAGCTGCGCCAGCCCGGCTCCCGGACCCGTAGTTGCCCCGGGGCGGCCCGCGGAAGGGGTGGAAGGCGCCCGACCGCATCGCCTCCCCTCGGGGCCGACCCGACTGCCCGACGGAGCCCACGACAGATGCTGGCGGCTGGGCAGCGCTCCTGGGAACCAGGGGGCAGGGCACCCTGCCGCCTGTTGCAGCCTGGGCGGCGTGGGGAGGTCGGGAGGCCCCCGGACCGGCCGGCCGCAGAGCAGGAGTGAGGGGGTCCTTCTCCTGTTTCCCTCCCGGTACCCGCCCGTTCTGCCGAAGACCGCAGCCCGGGTGGGCAGGGGGACAGTGTGCATGGGCCCCACCACCGACCAGTGTCCCCCCCGCCCTGACAGACCATGTCAGGGGAGCCCTGGGCACCGAGAGGGCATCGTGGACCCTCAGCCCTGTGGGGGCCGTGCGTGAGCGTGCTCTAGCCAGCCTGGCCTTCCCAAGGGCTGCGGTGCCCGCGGGCGCACAGCTGGGAGCTGGCGACACAGCGCCGGGGCCTCTGCTGTGCACGTGGGGCCCGGTCCTTCCCCTGTCCCGGGTCTGGAAGCATCAGGGTTTGGGGGGATTCTGAGAGAGGTAATGGAAGTGGAGAGCATGGCGCAGAGCCCGTCACCTCGAAGTCGCTGGACAGGCCACGGGGCAGCGTCTGCATGGGGCTGCACAGGGCTGGGGTCCCCTTGGCTTTTTGCCGCCTTGTTTGGCTACTATGTTAAGCTGACTGAGCAGTGCTAAGCGATTTCTGTCCTCGTGGCAGGCTGCTTGGGCTTCCGTGGGACACGTGTCTGTGGTCTGAGCCCCTGGGCTGTCCTAGACCCTGAGACCCGAGCCTGGCAGAGGAGCCCAGGCCCCATGATTCAGGCTCCTTCCACCGGGAAGAGCTGAAGCGGTTCGTCCTTCATTCCTTCTTTCTTCGCTGGCTTGCGCTCACCTCTTAGGTACAGAATGGCCTGCCCACCCCCTCTTCCTCGCTCCGTCTTCTGGAGGAGTGACGCTAGCTCCTGTCCTCACACGCGCATGGAATGAGCTCGATTCGCTGGGACGGGGTAGGCCGTCCGTCCCGCGGGGCCCCCTGAAATGCAGCTTCCCCGCTCCTCGGGCTGACGGGCACACAGTTCCCACTTCCCACCCTCTGGGGGTCTGAAGCCAGCAGGGGACGCTGTGAGGTCCGCAAGGGCCTCTTGTCTTCCCAGGGGCTTGCCGAGTGACAGGACCAGGCGAACAAGTCACAGGCATCGTAGGGAACCGGGCAGTGTCCCTGGCCTCCACCCACCATGGTCAGTGGTAGCCGCATACGCCCAGTCCTAACAGCGCCCATACTGGAACCGGGGCCTTCTTACATCAGGATCACCCTGTGGACCCCTCGCGTCCCTTATAATGAGGAAGCTTGTGTGTGCCCCCCACCCCCGGCGTCTGGCATGTCCACGCCATGGACACCATGCCGGTGACTGGAAACTCTGTCCCTGGGGATTCCCGGACACCTGTGGTTGCTTCCAAGGGATCCTGGGGCTTCTCTCCCCACCACTTGCCCCACTGAGCTGCATGGTTGCATCTGAGACGCTGCTGACGCATCCCGACTTCAGACGTACTGCGGTGTGACCGACTGTGAGCAGTTCGGCCTCATTAAACATGGGACGATTTCTTGCCTCTTGGTGCTTCTCTCTAGTGTCTAGGGACTTCACCTTGGGAGGCATCGGGGACGCAGCTGTGAGGACGAGGAAGCTTGAGGTCTGTGGCTCACGTGGCCCCCGTGCATCGTTTCCCGCCGGGGCCACAGAGCTCTCTCCAGGGAAGGTCATGATCATCCAAGACCCACAAGAACACTGGGGTTTCTTCTCACTGAATGTCAAGGAAGGCATCATGGGTGGGATCCGTAGAACTGGCCTCGGGGCCAGAAAGAAATCAGGAACACGCAAACAGAATTCTCATGTCAATGGAAGGAAAGATACCTCGGCCAGCGCTCTGCGCTGTTTCCTTTCCATCACGGTGCTCAGCAGGGAGAGAAAGTCCCCTCTGCGGTCTACTGTTGAGAAAAACCCCGAAGGCCCCTCCACAAGCATGACAGGACGGTGTGCGAGCCTGGCTCGGTGCCTGGTGTGGGATGTGGTCTCAGGACCCTTCTTGTCAAGAAACGTTCTGGCAAAGTGGAAAGAAACAGAGAAAGGTGTGTGGACCCGGGTCGACCAGTAAGAGGGAGAAGCGTCCGTGGTTCCACTGCCGCCAAGGAGTTCTGGGGAGGGACGCGGCGACGAGGGCGAGGACGTAAGCAGCAGCTGACGACGAGCCGAGGACTCGCGCATCTCCCGGCTCCTTCGGAGGGAGGGCCTGCCCGCCGCCTGTGCTCCCAGCCCGGCCGGAGCTCTGTTCGCCACGGGCGGCGGGAGGACGGGCCGGCCGGACCCCACGCGGGGCAGAGGTCAGGAAGGGCGCGCCACAGCCCACAGCGGAGGACCTTCCGCTTCCAAACCTGTCCAGAAGTCACGGACAGGGCTGGGGTCGCCCCCCCCAGGGAGTGTCCCCTGTGCTGTGGCCAGACCCCACGCCCCACCCCGCAGAGCCTTCTGCATGTCGGGGAGAGGCGGTGGCTCGTTGAGCGAGTCCCAGTGCGGGTCTGGGGTATGCGCTGGGAAGCCGTGTCCGGTGATGGGCCGCGTGTAGTGGTTTTGCAGCTGAAATACCCGCTTGCCCTTAACGTGGGGCCGAGGCGGCAGCTGGGGCCCCCCCGGGCTGTGGCGTCTCCTTACAGACTCCCGCCGCGTTTCCAGCCCGGCAGGACGGCAGCGAAGATCTGCTGAGGCCCTGGGGGCAGCCGCCGTCCTGCCGAGGGACCCCTTCCCAGCCCGCGCCGCCCGGCCGGCTGCTGCAGCTCGTCGTCTCTAGACGCGAACGCAGTTTGGAAACGGAAACACAAAACTTTACTTCGCGTTGGTTTTTATCCCTCTGCTCACGAAGCGACTGGAAGGGTGACGTGAGGTGTCCCGGGGAGCGCAGACAGCGGTGCCGAGAGAGCGGACCAGTCCACGTGCTCCTGCCGCCGCTACGCGTCAACTTTGCACGGGGCTGGGAGCCAGGCCCGAGTTTGGTCATTCTAGTTCTTTAAATTGAAATTCAACTCATTAACATGTAACATATTATTCGTTTCAGAGGTAGAGGCCAGTCACTCATCAGTTGCGTGTAACGCCCAGCCTTCATTCCGCCACGTGCCCTCCTTAATGCCCAACCCCCAGGCCCCCGCCCCCCCACACCCACCTCCCCTCCAGCCCTCGGTTTGTTCCCTGCAGTTAAGAGTCTCTTATGCTTTGTCTCCCTCTCTTCTCCTATGATCCTCCGTTTTCTTTCTGAAATTCCACATATGAGTGAAATCATATAATTGTCTTTCTCTGACCAACTTACTTTGTTCAGCATCATACCCTCCAGTTCCACATCATTGTAGATGGCAAGATTTCATTTTTTTTTTTTTTTAGATTTTATTTACTTATTTGACAGACAGAGATCACAAGTAGGAAGAGAAGCAGGCAGAGAGAGAGAGGAGGAAGCAGGCTCCCTGTGAGCAGAGAGCCCGATGCGGGGCTCGACCCCAGGACCCTGGGATCTTGACCTGAGCCGAAGGCAGAGGCCCAACCCACTGAGCCCCCCAGGCGCCCCAAGATTTCATTTTTTGATGGCTGAGTCATATTCCATTGGATATATACCCCCAAAGTATGGAATTGGCTCATTTAAAAAGGATTTATTAAAAGGTATTGAAAGTGCAGGGCCATGGAGTAACAGGCAAGCGATTCCTGGAGAGATCGAGAATGGATTCATCAGAATCTGGTAACGGGCCTTGCTGACGTGTGCTCACCTAGGTGATTCCGCCGAGGCCAGGCCTGCGGGACCTCACACACTTGGTCCCACGGACAGAAGAGAAAAAGCTGAATGAATCCTGTCCCGGGCTGAGGGCCCCGGGAGTTTTGGGGAAACGAGGTTCTCTATCTCATGCTTATTTCTCCAGGCGAAGATTCCTCGAGAGGTCTCTGCATCACTTCTGGGACAGAGCTGCAGTCAAAGACAGGCAACAGGGATGACATCGCTTACCCGCGGCTTCTGGTGGGCACGTCAGCTGTCTTCATGATGCTGCGAATCTTCTCTTCGGAAAACACCACAAGGGGGCAGGCGCCAACAGCCGGGTCCCAGCCCTAGAACCCACCACGGCCCCTCGGCCACGAAGGCCGCGGAAGTCCCTCCCGTAGGACGTGTTGGCTTCGCACGCCCAGCTCTAGCGCCCAGCGACCGACAATGCAGCTCTGTGCTGAGGTCAGCTGCGGAGGGACCCCATCTGAGGAGGGAGCAGTTCGAGAGCGGGGCTGGAGGGAGGTTCGAGAACGGCGAACCCCCCCTGGGCTGCCTCCACCGAGTTCCCACAACACTTGTTTCATGGGGTGACTTTTTACGGTGCTAAAGCATTATCCCTCGATTGAAAGCCTGAGCTCCAATGATGAAAACCGCCAAGGGGACGATCAGGAGGAGAACATCCCGCTCTTGCCCTTCTGTGGAAATGTCAGGCCGCTGTGTCACTCTCCCACCTCACGGGGACACGGGTACACGACGACAGGCCGGGGCGAGAGCAGGGGACACCGGCCCTGGACACGGCAATGCCCCGGGGTGGGGGGGCACACGCAGCGCCAGCGGCCCCCACTTGTGGCCCTGCGGGCCCCTCCCCTGGCCCGCTCCTCCGCTCGCTCCTTATCTCCCGTTCTAAAGCAGCGCCAGGTTTTGTAGTCAGCCACTGCCTCGTCTCCAAATGGCTTTTCAGTGTCAGGCCTATCAGGAAATTAACTCATCACGCAGTGACAGCTGCTAATTTTTTCCCCTTACATGTCAGATGGATCGCCTGCTGAAGCTAATAATGAATCACCAATCCCTGATTAGAAGGTGCTTCCGAAACGTATAACTGCCATCTGAGCTAACTTTTTTCTTCATGTAAAATGATATCGCCCTAGAGGAGTGGAAAGCGGATTGTATTCTTCAACAAGATGGAACAGGAGGAGGTTGCTTAAGTGAGCTGTGGGCTCGCTGAAATCATGGGCGAATGTTGAGCAGTAAAAGAAGGGACAACCTGCAGCTCCTTTCTCGGTTGGCTGCGCAGACCACCTTTCCCGTGTCCTAGTTCCTGTCCTAGAGCCGGCTCTGGGCTGGGCTTCCGAGCTGGTCCCGTGGCTCTTCCCCAGGCGCTGGGATTCTCCCTCTCTGCCCTGGGAAACAAAAGCTTTGATGGAATGGAGAGATTCCAATACCGTGCTGGGCACCGGGTTCCCAGGCCGTGGGCCTTGGGCCTCCACGGGGTCTCCGCCATTATGTATTAGGGGCTCGAGCAGAGACCTGCCACCGTCTGTCCTCTAGGGCGCTGGGTGCGTGTTTCTGGCCTGAGCTGACGTCTGGAACTGGCCGCAGCCCACGGATGCGACCCTAGCTCCTTCCCTTGGTTCTTGGCAGAAAGGCCATCCTCAGCACCTCTGGGGGGAGGCGGGCTGGCTTGCTTGCATGCTGCGGGGGAGAGATCTCGGGGCATCCTCCTGCCCACCCTCCCATCGTTACGACTGGACTGTCCAGGGGCTCTGGAAGCATCCCAGAGGGGTGCCCGCTTGGGTCACAGTGTTTCGTGACAATGACAGGCGGTACTTAAAGTCTAACTCTCCACCCTGCCAGGCAAGCTTCGGGCGCAGAAGGTGGACCTTGAATGACTCCTCCATGTCAACGTGGGCAGGGCAGTGGGCGCCCCCGCCGGTCGGACGTTCCTGAGGCTCCGTCTGTCGTTGAATCGGCTACAGCTTCGGACAAAGATGGCCTTTCTGGATGACAGTCTCCAGGTAACTACTTTGTTTGCTCTGTTTTTTGCTTTCCTAAAGCATGACTGTTTTCTCTAGCTAAAACCCCGAGGGAGGCTAGAAGCTTGCCTTGGTCTTCATGCCGGCCACTCCCCGCTGCAGGAAGCGCGCCCGGGTCACGGCATTGGCCATGCCTCACTATTCTTTTTTTTTTTTTTTTTTTTAATATTTTATCTATTTGACAGAGAGAAATCACAACTAGGCAGAGAGGCAGGCAGAGAGAGAGGAGGAAGCAGGCTCCCCGCAGAGCAGAGAGCCCGATGTGGGGCTCGATCCCAGGACCCCGGGATCATGACCTGAGCTGAAGGCAGAGGCTTTAACCCACTGAGCCACCCAGGCGCCCCACGCCTCACTATTCTGTGGCACGCGGGTGTGTATGTGCTTCTCTGACTCCCGTACATCCCGGGACTCGGGTAATGAGAGAGCAGAGAGAGGGAGCGCGAACCCCGCGCTACAGGTAATTACAGGATACGCTAGCTTAGTGAATCCTTTGCAATCCTTCCGAGCCCCGCAACGCCTTCTGTACAGCTTTTGTGTGCAAAGGCCTGCTCTTTTCATTGTGCGTACAACGTGATTGCTAGTTTGACACTGCAGGCTACACTGGTTTTGTGAAGGACTAAATGCCACCTGAGACATATTTATCCCAAATAAATCACCAGCGGTAAACTGCAGCGTGTCGGTGTCGACAGCCCGGACTCGGGCAGAAAGGTTAGCCGTACAGGACGGAGCACCGCGAGGAATTAGCATCTGAGCCGAGGGCCACGAGCCGCAGCTAACGGGAGGAATGATCGGGAAGAAGTATTTCCACCGGAATACATCCTCCCCCCATCCCCAGCCCCCGGCTGCTGCTGTTGCTGCTGCTTTTTCTTTTTTTTTTAAAAACATGTATGAGAAGCCGGGAGAGGGGCATCACTTTGTAAAGGTCACCTTCATCCCCATCACAAATGGGAGTTGATCCTGTCACTGTTTGCTGAAGACAAGTGTTCAGGAAGAAGCCGACTGCCCTGCCATTTTTAAGAAACATGAGCTCGTCATACTCACCTAATTATGAATCTCAGTGTCAAACTTGAAATTTTACCTTTCATTTTTTTTGGGGGGGGGAGCCACGTCAAGGGAGGTGGCCCTGGGATGGCCAGATGGCAGAGTGACAAGGACCAGGTTGGGAGATGCGCGTGTTCGTAGCCTGTGCTCCCAGGGAGGGACCTTACGCTCAGAAGGTACTGTTTTCCCTTCCTTTTCTCTCATGTCTGCTCCTCACCATTTGTAGATACTGTGACAGAATAAGCTATTGTCACCAGAATGTGCCTGGGCCACGTGCCAAACCCTCAGGGGACAGCATGAGGCCGCGGGCGGTGCCCCGGACAGGGCCAGAGTGGGAGGAGAAGCTGCCGCGTCGGAGGAAGGCCTCGTTCTCTCTGGTTTCTACAGCTGCCCATCGGCCGGCTGCAGGAAATAAGAGAACCTCATTCTCTTTCAATGCTATAATTTTATTTCAAAGGAAAAAAAAGGAACAAAAACAACCTTTGCACTTGGGGACAGGGATTGTTTTTACAGGTTTGGAAAAGGAAGAAGAGCGATCGTACGGCTAAGTGAGTTGTGAGGACACAGCCTTGCACTCTGCGGTGGCCGTGAACCCACAACCAAACACGGACGAGGCTGGTCGGGGCCAGGGCTACGGGGGGCACGGTGTCCCATTACTAACGGTTATGTCCCCTCCTTCACAGGGACGTAAATCACAAACCGGCAAAAATGGCATCAGTATGAAGAAACAGTCATCCTAAAAGCAAAATGTCAGTATGAACACTATTTTCCAGAATGCACATTTCATATATAGACTTTATTGTATGAAATGAAGTCAAAATTAGAAGCACTGGGTTGTCTTAACCAAGGTATATTTTCACCCAATAGAAACAATCAAGGCTTTTCTCAACCATAGGCTTGAGGTTTCTTTCAAGCAGATGCAGCCAGAGCTAGGACCAGCCCCGCTGCGTCTGGGGAGCAAAAACTGATGCGGGAGATGGGCCGCGAGGCCTCCCTCTGGTCTGGGGGCTGCGGTCCTATGATTTCAGAAAAACAGACAAGGACAGGAGGACCTGTAGCGGCAGTTCTGAACCAAATCTATAAGAAACTGTTAAAAGGGCTCCATGCTGGACGGCACGAACAGGCATGTCTCAGGCCGCAAGATACACCGTTCGGACTTCTCCACCACGAGGCACAGTCCTTGATAACAGAAATGGGAAAACATGTGTGGGCCGGGCAGGGGTGGGGACAGAAAACAACGGGACTTGTCAGCACAGTGGCCAGAGCAGAGGGAAAAGAGCAGTCACGGGAGAACCGAAAAGGAATCAGGCTCCGCTCCGACATCCCCTCCCAGTACCCCCACCCGGCCATCCCCGAGGCACGCTCCGTGCCCCGCTGGCCCCGAGGGGGCCGCCACCCCTCCGGAGGGCTGTGCCACTGTCCAGGAGCCGTCCCACGCACGGTCCCGGGGTGGCCAGAGCCGCCGGCACCTGCCCGGGGCCGAGCTGAGCGTGCGGATCCGCAGCCTCAGGCTTCCTGCAGTTCGTTCCTCTCTCTTTGGCTCTGAATGACGGTCGCGGCGGGGGAGCCGTCCTGGGTGTAGATGACCATACTCGTCAGCTGCTCGGCTCCGTTCGGGACCACGGCCTCCGCGCCGAGCGCAGCCCCGGCCTGTAGGATCTCCCGGGAACCGGCCGCCTCGATGACAGCGTGCGAGTACACGGCCGCGTCCTCCTGCAGGCCCGGCGGCAGCTCGGTCACGATGTAGTGCGTGGCGCCGTCCGGGAAGCCGCCCGCGGACTCCTGCACCATGGCCTGGACCAGCTCCTCCGTCACGATGATCTGAGAGATCTCGCCGTCGGGCTCGGCCAGGTCCACGTGCTGGTCGTGCGCCTCGGCCTCCTGCATGACGATGTGCGAGCCCTCGCGGGCCAGCATGTGCACGGTGCCCTCCTCGTTCACGACGACCTGCGTGACGCCCTCCTTCAGGAGCTGGCCGGCCGCCGCCGGGTCGCACACGGCAAACTGCAGCACACCCTGCACCACCTTCTTGAAGGCCACCTGGCCGCGCTCCTGCGGGGCGGCCACGGCCGAGGGCCGCGCCACCGGGGTCAGCACCTCTGCGGGCTCCCCGGCGGCCGCGCCCCCGCGAACGTCCTGGAACACGTGGATCGCGGGGCCCTCGGGCTGGGTGGCGGCGGAGGGCGCCTCCTGCCCGGGCAGCTGGACCAGCACGTCTCTGGGGCCGGACCTGCTCTTCTCGTGGGGCACGGCCCGGCCTTCTGCACCCCCCAGCTCGGTGACTGCACACAGCAGGGCGTCCAAGGCCGAGGCCGTGTCGGGCGGGGGGACACCGGCCTCAGTCAGGTCTAGAATCTCCTGCTTGGTCACCTGCTGAATCACGGCCCCGCCTGGACTCAGGGGCTCGTCCACGCCGCGGCCGTCCACTGAGCCCCCCACGACCACCACCTGCGTGGCCCCGTCGGCCAGCGGCTCGGGCAGGACCGGCCCAGGCGCCATGCCGCCCACGTGGGCCCCGCTGGGACTCGCGGCAATGACCTGCCCGTCTTCCGTGATGTGCACCACACGGGCCACCTGGCCGGCCAGCGCCAGCGTCTGCAGCGTGGCCGCGGCCGTCTCCTCCAGCGAGGCGTCGAGGGCGAACTCGCCGTCGTAGCCCTGGATGATGATGAGCTGCTGCACCTGCTCGGGCGCCGCTGCCGGCCGCCTGCTGCTCCTCAGGGGCCTCTCCTTGACGGGAGACGCCTCCGCCAGGGCGGCCGCCGTGAAGGGGCTGTCCGTCTCCACGAAGGTGGCTCCTTGGCCCTTCAAACGGCACTCGTAGGACTTGGACACGATGCCTATGGGAGACAGGGACCAGTTAGAGCCTAGACAAAGTAAGACATCGCCTCAGCAGAAACAGCACAGCAGGCCGCACTCTGCCGCGGCCCCGGCCCATCCGAGGCCTGCCGGGTACGCGGACGCCGGTGCCGGGGCTCCTCCCGTGGGAGCAGAAGGGGGCGACAGGGACAGATGTCCTTCCGTCCTCCTGGCTGGACTGTCCGAACACCACGGCCACCAGCCAGCTCGTGCTCTTCCGGCTCTGAGGGAAAGAGTGTGGCAACTCCCCTCAGTGACCGTCATTCCCAGCAGGGTGTCAGTCACTGGCGGGGCGTGAGGATCGATAAGCAGGGGCCAGGTCTTCCGACCCAAAGGCACATCTTTTTGTGAGTTCACGAGCAGGTGGAGGGCACGGGACGCACACGCACACCCCTCTCCCCTGTGCCACCTGTGCCACAGGCCGATGTTCTTTTAATAACTTGACAGGGCAAAACAGGACTGAAATGGTAATCTTTATTCCCATCCAGACAGACTGACTCTTTAAGCAGACTCCCTGTTTTTATCTTTAAATCTCAAGTTTTCTAGCGGTGCCCTTCCTGCAGCCTCCTCTGCACGACATGAGAGAACGGCCTGCCAGTGGTCCACACGGGAGGGGCTCCTATCTCCGTGGCCACCCGGTTCTGAAATAGTCCATGTACTCTCTAAACTGTAGGTCATTTTAAAAAAGCACTCTTGACCCTTACCAAAGGAAAGAAAATGGTGAGAGTGCATGTTGCTTGCATCCCTGAGAGGCAAGAGCACTTTTTCTCCACGCCGGGGCCCCGCCGCGAGAGCGCACTTCTGTCACTGGGGCCCACGCTGAGTACAGAGCCCGGACGAGGCCCATCTCCAGGGGGTGTGGGCTCTCAGGCAGCCGCCGCCAAAGCCTTACATCCCACTTGCCAAGAGGACATGCCCAGGCTCACACCCAGACTGTGGAAGACGGCCCTGGAGCAGGACGCCCGTGCTACATCTGAACGGAGCGAACACCCGTGCGTCCCGCGTCCGCTCTAGCCGCGGCGCTCTGCTGTTCGGCGAGTGTCTGGGAGGCAGCCCTGTGCCCTGGCACTGCCCTGCCCCGGGACGGGCCTGCTGGGACATCCCTCCCTCCTTCCCTCCCTCTGCTTCCCTCTCCTGCTCTACGAAGGACATCCCTCCCTCCCGCCCTCTGCTCCCCTCTCCTGCTCTGCGAAGGACAGACTCACCCTTGGGAAGATGAAAGTTCAGAAGTTCAGAAGGCAAGAACGAGTGCAGGTTATCTGTGCGGGTCCTTGAGGGAAAGGGATGAACCACGGTCTATACTGTGACCTCGTCTCCCAGTTGATCTCCTGAACTTCAGATCTCCCTCAAATCTCTGTCTTCAAAGATGCCAGGAGGCCCGGTGGGCAGCGGCAGGCCAGGTGAGGACAGGGCGTGCCAGGCCCCTGTGTACGCACGTCCGCACGTGCCTGAGCGGACGCTGGGGGTGCTCCCGGGGTGCTCAGCACCGTCCGTGAGGACCCCTGGGTCTCCGGTCTACCGTACTCACCCGTCCTCCTCCGCGACGCCTGCAGTGTTTCCCTTTCCTCCACCTCACCTGGGACTTAGCTGTCCCGCTTGCCTTTAACTCCCTGAACTCCATCCGGTTTGTTTCTGTCCGTTCTGGCATCATTATACCCTGAACTTGATTTGCTTGTTTCTGTCCATTCCCTAACTTCAAGGTCATTTTCAGTTGAATTTAGAGTCTGACGGGGGAAGACACGAAGAGATATGGACACAAAAATAAGAAAGGCAGCCCGAAGTCAACCCCAGTTAATTACAGAAGTGGACACAGGGCCTCAATGTCAAAGCAAGGGAAGCATGGCGGGGCAGGGGGGGGGCACCAAGCGACCTGTGCACTGGTGGTCTCCAAAGGAAAGCCTTCAGGCCGAAGCCCCCACACTCCCTTCTTCAGTCTGCAGCTGGACGGAAATCTCTTGGGTGTCGAATTACCCTCCGCATCCCCTGCAGTACTGATAATGATGCTATTCCGAGCTGCTTACTGAATTTATTTGAATCCAGAGGTGGGTTAAACCACTTGCAGACCATTAAAGCGAACTACATGGGTAAACACCGTCACGACGACGCGTGATGAAGCCTGACACCACCCGCGTCTTAACCTCAGTGAGGCGCGAGCCCTGCTCTCCCATCACAGTTCATAAATGCGAGTGCAGGTCCATCTTTTGATTCAGCAATTTAATAACTTCGAGTGCTGTCAGGACTGCTTTGAAAAATAACACCTATAAAACGTAACAGCCTCAATCAGGTTGAAAAAGATTCACCCACTGAAGATTCTTCCATTTCGCCCATAATGAATTAATGTGGAGCTACGCAGAAGTTCAAGTGTCATTTAAACTAATGTGAATCTCTACTGTAACTTTAAATTCTAACTGGGCTATGACCAAGAATTTACTGGGCACATCAGCTTCAATTTCTGAGCTCTTTCCTGTCAATATAAACCGTAAAGCTCACCAATGCAAATGGCCAAATGGATACAGTGTTTGGAAAACAGGAACTTTGTACAGGCTTACCCTCAATGGCTTAGTCACCGCGATCACTCCCAAAACAAACCAGTCTTTAACAGAGCACGTACGCCCGACACACGAGATGCACTGCGGTTTGTATCTTTCACAGACAACGTGGGGTTTCACTGTGATCACAGCAGCTAATCACATTGTGCATCTGATTCAGGCTTTTTGGACCTGTTTGTAAGAGGACCATAAATCGCCCCGTGCAGAAGGGGCAGATAGGTTAACATGCAGCCTCCTGCCTGTGTATGAAAAATTCTAACTTACTGCCCCTTTGCTTTCAGTAGTACAGAGATGGACATCCTTCTCGTAGCTAAATGCACTCAACATCTACAACGTGGTTGAAATGAGAAGGGCTTTTTGGGGAGTGGAGGGTTTGTTTTCCGCGAAATGATTCCAAATTAGGTTCCCTTCTCCAGGATATCGTTCGGAGCCCCAGTTCCTTCTTGGAGAGAGTGCCCTTGGAGGGAAACCGCGGTGTCACACCAGCAGAGGTGGGGTTAAGATGCAGAGGCCTGTACCCCCAAAGCCGTGGGGTTGGCCCCGTTTTGCTGTCGGGGGGCTTCTGGGACGCTGCACATGGGCTCGAGCACCTGACTGCTTCCTTTGTGTGTGTGTGCTCTTCTTTTGTTACTGTCATTGCTCTCTTTCACAGAATAAATACCTTATGCTTTGGTTAAGCTTACATTTAATTAAAATGTACAGAATTTGTGCAGTAAACGCGAATGAAACAAATAAAACAAGGGCCCCCTCTCTTGAAGGCATACGTTGTGAATGAAAAATGTCATTACAGACTAAAAAATTTTGCAGTAAACAGGGCCTACAGAGAGAAGTTTCCCCTGTAATGACATCCATAAAATACACAAATGGCACTTTTAGTACCATCCTGAATATGGCATTTTCTGTGCTCTACACACAATCTAAATGGTTTGATCATAGAGCATAATACTCCATTGGGTTTATAGAACAATCAATGTTCCATAAAATGATGTATTTATCCAATAGTAGGCTCAGCAGTTACTGGCGTATGACATTGCAGGACACAGGCCCGGACGCCTCGGCGGCACCCAGGCCGACTGTAAAACTTATCTCACGCCACTTCAACAACTTCATCTCATCTGCGTCAAGTAATTTGTGGAAGCCTCGGCTTGGCTTAAAAAAAACTTGTAATAAAAATTCATAGAATTTTCAGGAGAATGAAAGCTGATGACAATAGAAAGGTCACATTATATCTCCACGAGAGGGGTCAAAGGTGGCCTGCGGTTCTGAAGCCGAAAGTAGATTTCATGCATCGCGTAGCAGATAAAGATGGCATTACAGAGCCCCGTGCGGGGCGGGACGCGGCGGCGCGCCGGGGATGCTCGGGCCGACACCCGGGAGAGCCGCGTGGCGGCGGCCTGCGGCGGTCACGTGCAATCCCACGGCGGCGCTCCACACTCACACAGGGCTGGGCCGTGCTGGGTGCTCTGTGTCTCGTTTCTGTTGTGTAAAGACCTCACAGGCTCTGGCGGAGGACCCGTGACTCGGGGAGCGCTCGGCTCCGCTCGGTGTGTGAGCGATTTTGTGCTCTGGAGACCACTGAGCCTGAGAAGGCCAGGCTGGCCCATGGTCACGGCGAAAGCACCTCAAACAGGACGCGATTAAAAAAGTACACTTTTCGTACAAAAATTTGGGGCACACATGACGCTGTGATTCTTAAGCCACATATAATTTTTCTTGACTTCAATTTTAAGATGTAATTTTAACAAGAACGTTAAGAAATCATACTTAATGTCTATTAAAATGAAACAATATTAACAGATTATGCTAATAAATTAGAACCATATTTTAATGTCACAAAAGCTTATAAGTTTTTTAAGTGAGAGCAGAAAAAATGACAGATTACAATTCAATGCAATATAACCTTGTAGAAATTTCAAAGCAGGGGATAAATTATTCCTACAATAGCACAGCCGGCCGAAGCAGTGTCAATAATTGCTCCGTCGCGCAGTCATTCTTTGGACAATAAGAACGACCGGCCTTGCTGCGGGATGTCCCTGAGAGCGCTCCTCCCACCGCAGCCTGGTCTGGAAGGAGTGAGGGCTTCCACGTGGACACAACACAAACCAGGGGGTGCCCCCTGGGCCAAACGCGTTGTACTGCCTCATGTTCCTGAGGGAACGGGCCACTCGAGGGCTGTCAGGAGGAATTCCACCCCGACCGATAACCGCAATGGGCGAGAGCAGCCTCTCAGTCCTGCAACCCCACGCCAAAATGACAATTTTGGAAAAAAAAATATATATATATTTTATATATATATATATATATATAATATATATAATATATATAATATATATAATATATATATATAATATATATAATATATATAATATATATATATTATATATTTTTCCAAAATATATATATTTTATATATATTTTATATATATTCCAAAATGACAATTTTGGGAAAAAAAAATATATATATTTTTCCAAAATATATATATATAATATTTTATATATTATAATTTATATATATAAATTATATATATAAATATAAATAATATATATAAATAATATATATATTATATATAATAAATGATATATATATAAATAATATATATATTATATAACTTAATATATATAATATTTTATATGTATATATAAATATATATATTTACATTATATATATGGGGCTGCGGTGGGAGGAGCGCTCTCAGGAACATCCCGCAGCAAGGCCGGTCGTTCTTATATACATATATATATATATATATATATATTTTATATATATATATAATATATATAATATTTTATATATATTATATATATATATATATATTTTTTTTTTTCCCCGAGAGAACAAAGGAGGGCAGTGCCTTGCGACCAGTGTTTTCAAGGGTTACGCACATAAATCACAAGTATTTAGGTGACTGGAGAAACAAAATTAAAATTATTTGTAGTCTCCGGCACGCCTGTGAAGAATGATAGCTGTGCTAGTGAGATTTATTTCAGAGCACAGACCTGTTCTGGTCATTCTGCCATGAGTGGCCTAAGCCTGGTAAATACACCACAACATGATAATTTAAAGCATTTTGGTAACTGTCAGCTTTGTACCACAAATAAATGTGTAAAGGCAGATGCTAGAGTTACAGGAACAGCCGTCGCTCTGTCCTCCATCTCGTCAAGGTTGCTCTTTTTTCTTTTCTTTTTTTTTTAAGGGTTTTATTTATTTGTTTGTCAGAGAGAGAGCAGGAGCAGAGGGAGAAGCAGAGGGAGAGGGGAGAGCAGGCTCCCCACTGAGCAGGGGAGCCGGATGTGGGGCTCTCGAGCCCATGACCCTGAGATCACAACCTGATCTGAAGGCAGACGCTTCATTCACTGAGCCACCCAGGTGCCCCAAGGCCACCATTTTATAAGAATAGATGAGGAAAATTATTTTTCTATGAAAAATTAACTCAAGTCCACATCCTTTCGGACAGACCCTTCCACCTAAGTTCAAATATACAATTTTGTAAGATACACCGTGCAATTTTTACTGAAGGAATACTTACAGCAAGCCAGGACACAGATTAAGGTGACAAAACCTGTAAGTCCCTTTTTCTCAATTATCATCAGTTCTACCTTTATGATTGGTAGTGATCAAAGATAATCAGATATGACCCCTGAAAGAAATTCTAAGATGTTCAGACAAAACTAAGAATAAATTTTATCTCAAGTTAGAAATACATGACTGGCCAGGTTTCTAACTTTACCATGAACAGTCTCTGTGGGCCTAGATATTTCCATGGGCACTGAAGAGTGACAAAGAATAAAATACAATATTTCACCTTTAAAGTCACAAAGCCTAAGAAATTTTGTATTATATCAGACTCTTAGGTATTTATCATCATTTCCATGCGTGAGGATCTAATGGGAGCCATGCACACAAATCTCCCGCAGGAAGATGGGAACGGTGCTCTGAGGTTATCTTGACAGGCCTTTCTGGGAGGGATGTCAAGGGGCGGGTGTGGTTAACTGTTTCTTGGCTGTGGCAGAGGCCTGCAGACCGTGTGGGCAGGTGACGTGTGACAGCCACCGAACTCGGGAAATCTGACTCATGAGACAGAAAGGACAAGACGGGATTTTAAGTTAAGCTGCAAAGTGCTCTGACCTCGTCACTTACCCGTGAAGAGCACCTTCTTAAAACTTGCCGGCTGACTTACTGGCAGAGAGGGCTCAAAGGTCTTATGGCCCGTCTGGAGCGAAGGGAGGAGGAGGCGCTGCCATCTCGGGGTTGGCACAGGGGCCTTTGGCATTCTGGGCGCATCTGGGGGTATCGAAGGCAGCCTCTGGCCACTGGGAGGGCTCAGTGTTGGACGCTTTCTCTCCTGGCTTTTGGGCGTGCTGTCCCCCGGGGCCCTGGCCCTCTGCCTGCTCTGCCCCTGTCTCGGTGGTACCGGCTGCTGCACCCGAGGGGAGCCCCGGGGCTCGACCCGTGGGATGCGGGACTCGTCTCCCAAGGTCCCACGTGAGCAGCGGCCCAGGGGCCTCTGCTGCAAGGCGCCTCCACTGTTCGCCTCAGACGGGCCTGACATTCTTTCCTGCATGACAGAATCAAGAAATTTGGGGCCCCAAGACCTTCTCCTAATGTCCTCTGACAGGCCTCTCAAACTCCCGGTACAGATAACACAATATTTGGAGACGAGGCCTGTTTTTCAAAAGTTGTGCAAATCACGCACATTTTCGAAGGTAAAATTATGCAGCTAAGAAGTCAGCCAGTGCTGTTCGAGGGGCGTTCCTCTTCCAAGGCAGGTTTAGGGGGCTAACCAGACAGACGAAACTTGTCTCCCTTTGTTTTTTGGGCAAGCCCTATAGAAAGATCACACTCATGTTTGTGGGCACGTTCAGATTTCCCGTGTATTATAGCATCTTCGTATTTTTCCTGAAGAAATGAGAGGAAGCAGACGTCTGTCTTCATTGCAGACACTTCTGTGCGCAGGTAAAAAGCAAACCACTCCTCAGTAATGGCGCAGAGGCACCATTAAAGTCAAATTTACAGTAAGCAGAACCGGCAGCTGGGGTAAAACGCTCACTGTTAGTATTTTAATTATCGGCAAAGCTTTTGGAGGTCTAACATCTGCTCATAGCCGAGTGACAGCAGCTGCTTGGGCACACTTAAAACAATGCGAATTTCTCCCGCACAGATTAAAATGAATCATGTGTTCTGGGCACATCACTGCTAGTTCCCTATAAGCTGGCTCGTGTGGGTGAGGGGCCGCACGGCGAGGCCCGACCTCCTCACACGGATGAGTGCCAAGGACAGCGAGCACGTGACTCCGGGGCGTGGAGACACCCAGCCGGGGCTGGAGGACCCGTCACCTGCGGGTCGCCGGCGGGTGCTGAGGATGCTCCAGGACTCTGCTCACAGCGACTTCCAGGACAAGACGAGGAAACGGGCATCTCACAGTGGCCTGATTCATTCTGGGAAAGCCAGAGTGAGCAGGGGCTGTGCGTGGGGCCGCCCGGGTTGACTCAGGCAGGGCGCCTGGGGGCTGGGCCCGCATGCTGCCTTCTCCGAGCACGAGCACGGAATGGCGACGGGGACAGGGCTGGGGCGGAGGTGCAAGCGCTGCCACGGTCAAGGTGGAAATAAAGACACGTTCTGTTTTTAGCCAGTGACTACTGCAGTCCTCACTGTGGACATCTTCCTAAACGCCGACGTTAAACTCCTATGTTAAACTTGCAAAGTATCTATACGCTTGGGTAACACAGTCTAAAACTGACTGAACAGAGAGCAAATAAGATGCACGATAAGGCCTGACCCTTGCTTTGAAATGGACACAATAAAAACAAACTTGCAAATTCAAATGCTGAGTAAAATGCAGTGCCGGAAACCTACGGTTTAAGAGACGGAGACACACACCTTCCACACACCCGCTGGTTCTCTGAGGGGCAGGGGAGGCTCAGAGGGCCATCCCTTCCAGACCTACCACCTGAGGGGCCGCGAGCCTGCTGCAGCAGGTGTGGGCAGGACGCGGGGAAGCCGTGTAGCTGTGTCTGGAGGCGACTCCACACCCCTACGTCTAAGCGCACATTTGAGGTCCCTGAGCAGATGTCCGGGCGTGCACTGAGCCACGGGCACCATGCCTGGTGAGTGGGCACAGGCGGGGCAAAGCCACACACGGCGTCACACATGGCCACACGGGTCGCATCGGGCTGGAAATTGAAAACAGTCCCTCTAAGATTATTGTGAGTTCGCTAAGAAGTTGAAGGGCCCTGTGGCTCTGGGATGGCTCTATCTGGCCACAGAACAGCCACGCATGCCAGGAGCCACCTGCAGCCAACACGATGCTCAGGTGAGGACACCAGGGCGGAGTCCCCGCGCGGTGTCAGGCGACAGAACACACCACACAGGCGCTCCCGAAAATGCTCCAGAAGGGGAATGGCGACCTGAACGGGCTGGAAATTCAACGGCACATGGAACAACTCAGGAGCTCCCACAAGAAACATGGAGACATGGACGAGTAATGCCCACTGTTCCTACGGACACGCAGCTGTCGGCCCGCTGGAAATGCCCTTCGACAAAGCTTGGGAAGGAACTTAGAATGCGTTTCAGTGGGCCACGTTCCGCCCCGCAATGGCCAGAGTCACAGAGGACAGAGCTGCGTGCCTGCCCCGGTGGGGCGTCAGGGGACGGGAGGCAGCAGAAGCGGGCTCCCTGAGCTCTGTGTCTGGCGTCGGGGTGGTCCTCCTTGCTTCCTTCAGCGGCTTTTCTCTGGATCAACAAATGCCTCATCTTGGTACTCAAGGAGGCTGCTGACCAACACCGAACGCACAGCTCTGACACCACTAACGGCACCAGATAATTTAATTACACCGCAAAATAGGCTGAGCACGACTTCTGAAATTAAATACACACTTAATAATCCATGTCAAATTTTCATCTTTTCTTGAAATCGACACATACACACGTACACATACATCTGTGGGCAGACACTGGCACGAACATACACACGTGCGGGCCAAGCTCACACTGCTCTAACCAGCTCACTTTTCTGCTTGCGTTCTGCTCATCGTCACATTCCTCGTGCAGAGGTCTTCACTGAGCGTCAATCTTGAACCACCGTCCGTGACACACAGGGCCGGCGGTGTGGGTAGCCAGCGGGACGGGACGGCCCCTGCTCTCTAGGGCACATACCAGGTGCCCCCTGAGCAGAAGGCGCTCTGGGGCACTCACCTGAAGACGCACCGTCTCGGACTAGTGTCGCCTAGTGGGACGACGAGTCTGCAGGCCCAGTGCTCGAGCGACACTTGCTAGGTCTTCAGCAGCACCTCATGTTCTGAAGGGGCAGGATACGTGAGAAACCGTCACAACTTTAAAGGCCCCAAGGTTCAGAGTTTATGTTGTGTGTCTGTTCTTCTCCCTCCTCTGAAACCCAGAGCAAGCTCTCTTTCACTATTTAGGTGGCTCTGATGTCATTCTTGTCCCTCATTAAGAGGTAACATGATGGAAAATCAAATCACAGACAGTCCCGAGGACCCATCGGTGAGCGGTAGAGCAAGCTGGGATCCCTCTCTCGGAACGAGACTCAGAAGAGGAACTGCCCGCGCGGAAGGTCAGCAGCACGGCCACTACGAGAACTCGCAGGTCCCCTGAACGTGCCCAGGGAGAACACGCCTGAACACGCTTGGGGTCTGTCACATTTATAACCCACCAGATCCTCAGTCAACATGACAGGAACAGGTAGGCTCGAAGGCCACCGTATTAAAACTTATGCATAGGAAATCAGGTACTTAACGTATTTGTAATGGTGCATATCCTTAATTTGGATGTCACTTCAGGTGTTATGTATGTACACAACTGTGACGCACGGAATCCTAACGAGTCTTCTCTGCAGGACAGAGCGCTCCCCAGAGCGCAGGGGCTCTGTTACTCACCGGGGAATCGCCACTGCGTGGCACAGAGCAGGACCTAACAAACACTGCTTTAAGGAAGAGGGTGAGAATCTCCCTTTGCCCTAATGTTCATTGGAGAGTAACGGGGGAGGGACAATCTTCAAACTCCTTTCCAGGAAGCAGAGTGGAGCCATGGGTCAGCACTCCCGGGTGGTGTTCCTCACCATGGCCTGGGCAAGCACTACTCCAAGGGTCCCTGTGCTGCTGCCCATCTGGGGCCTTTCTGCTACATCATCCTTCAAGGATGTTCCGAAAGCCGACAGCCTTGGGAGACAGACACCGTGTCTTTTTCTAGAGCAAAGGGCAGATTTACTGACTGTCCAATAGGACAGAAACAACATCCCTTTGGGAAAGAGACCGGCCAGCTCAGCGCTCGTAATACAAGATCTGGGCTCCTTAGGGCCAGACTCTTCTCCTAAGGTGGCGCTCACCACGGCCCGCTGCGCATGGGTGCCACGGGGCCTCTCCGTGTCACCTGCGGGAGTTGGGATTTAGGGAGCAGAACAAACACCAATCCGTGGTTTCTGCTTCCGCTATGGGTAATGACACCCTTTGCTTCTGACCCAGGGATCGTGCGTCTTCTGCTGGTGTCCACGGACTTGCTTGTCCGCAAGATCTCGGATCTTCGTCGTTCTAGACAGTCACCTGAACTCCTTAAGTCTCAGAATCTCACCTATAAAATGGGGATCATGAGAGTGACTGTCTTGAAGAGTGAAGCGGTTCATGTAAAATGCTTAGCTCTGTGCCCCACACAGTAGGGCTCAGGGGATGTTAGGCCTTATTATTCTCTATTTTCAGTGAGACTCATCCTAGCACAGAGGTCACAGCATCTGAAACCGGTGTGTGTATGACCAGTACACACAGATATGCAGAATAATCTTGGCTGACTAAAATATCTGAATATCTAAAATGTATGCTTTACATTTAACAAAATCACCTTTAATGTAAACCAACATGAAGTACTGCAATCAGGAGCCAAAAAAAAAAAAAGCTTCCGGCCAGGGAGAAAAGCGCTTGTGGGCTGTAGCTGCGTATGGGGTTGGCGGTGGGCACGGCCGCGCCAGCACAACCACAGGCTCAGAAAGGGAAGGGGCAGCACGGGGGCGCACGGGTCACTCACGCCCAGGGTGCGACGGGCGATCGGTGCTCCGCAGTTTCAGAACAACATTTCCGGACAGGCGTGAATACAGAGCAGAGAAACAAAGACCCTCAGGGACTCAAAAGCTCATAAAGCACGGGTGAGGCCTTCCAATATTACAGGACTGTCTTTACAGGAAATGAGGAGGGGTCCGTTCTCCGTGGCACTAGAAGGCAAGACCGGGGTTCCAGGGAAGTCAGCCTGGCCTCAACACTGGTTCAGAAATGAACACAACACCTGAGTAATGAGCCCCTGGAGGAACGGCTGGGTGGCCACTTTGGGGGACCCTGCAAAGAGGACTCAAACCCGGGCCTCTGTTGTCCTTGCTAATCACTGAGACTCAGATTCTAGATCTGCTGGAGCTGGGAGCAGATCTGGACATTCACAGACAGTCCGGGTGACGGACACGTTTTCAGGAGGCTGAGCAGCGCAATCTGCCAGGACACGCTCAGGGAGAGCCTGCCGGCGCCCTGGGATTCCTTCTAGCTCTTTGTGGTAGGCCTCTCCGGATTCTGGAGGAAACTCCTTCTGCTTCTAGGATGCTGGTCCCGTCCACACTCTGGGTGACACAGGACGCTGCCAGCCTTCAGGAGGGCAGGGACCAGGAATGGCCTCCACGGCGGGGACAGACTGTGGTGCAGGTCGGCCTGGGCCCTGTGTCATGATCCGTTAGGCAGTGCGGTGTTGGCATCACTGAGGGGGTGGGGAGGTGAAGTACAGAACCACATACTACAGGCCGAACGTCTGTGTCCTCCCAAATTCACAGGAGGAAATCCCAATCTCCAAGGGATGAGTGATGGTATTAGGAGGTCGGGCCTTTGCAAGGGTGATTGGCTGGGAAGCAGGGCCCTCCTGAATGCGATCCGTGCCCTTAGGGCACAGAGTCAGCTCCCTCTGCCCACCTTGTGAGGACACAGCGAGCCATCAGCAGTCTGTAACCTCACCATGCCAGCTCCCAGACTTTGGACTCACAGCCAAACGAACTGTGAGCAATACCTTTCTGTTGTTTATAAGCCACCAGTACGGAATCTCCAGGACTTTGTTAGAGCAGCCTGAAAAGTCCAAGACAATGAACCACAATGCAGGTCCTTGAAATTCTGAAGCAAGACCATGCCACCCAGGGTAGATAGCACACGCGTCTGAGATCCAGCCTGTGGCAATGACAGAGACGGTCTGATCAACTGAACACAGGCCGCCAGACCTCCCACAAGGAGTCAGACTCCGAAACACCTGCCATGTGGCCATAGCGGCTCCCCGGGAGGAGGGTTCCCCTGGGCTCACGGAGTCCTGAAGCTGTAAGGGGCCGGCAGTAGGCCGCCGTCACATGGAAACACAGCTTTTGGAGCAAACCTTGGCAGGGGCAGAAAGCCCGAGGAAGTCGCATGAAGAAGGGGCCGCGACTCTGTCCTGACCAGGTCAAACTGCTCCCAAACATGTCCCAGAGAGTCCGGGGATCACCTTCCACACAGTTTTCACGTTGTTCCGTACGGAACTGCACAGCGAGAAATCTTCTCCCAAACCACAGATCTGAGCATTGAAAGATGCTGAGTCATCACGAGAGATGGCAGATTGTCGGCTACTGGGGCCTCGCCAAGATCGGCCAAGAAGAGCAGCTGGAAAGCCTGCCATAGAGTTTGAAACTACCGAAGACACAGTTTCCTAGTAAATTCTCTTACCCAGTAAGACTATTCTCTAGGTGTCCAAGGAGCCCAAGGCTTTAGTTCTACTGGATTTAAATTTGCTGCACGTGCCATCTAGGAACTTGGGATTTCAGGTCATTTTCTTAATTATTATATATTCAGCAAACACTGAAGCTAAGTTCTTTGTATTTAATTATTTACATCAGCAAGGCAAATAAGAATTATGATTTAGCTTTTAAGAAATTAATTAGTTGAAGATACTGGCATGTTAGAGACCTGTGACAAATAAAATATCAAGTAGCCAGATAACACACATTCAGATAGCCATGTCTTCAAAGAGAGGACTCACTTGGCCTGGGGGGGTAGTCAGAAAGGACTCACAGAAGATCAAGGTCTGGAAGGATGAGGAGGAATCTGTGAGGCAGTGAAAGCAAAGGAGACAGCCCCCACCATTGTACGCATGTTCTAAACCCAGCAAGTGTGTGGCATGGCTGCACGGTCTCAGTGTGGGGGCGAGAGAGGGGAGCAGGGTGAAAGGAAGGGCTCCTCCAGTCCTGGGAGGCTCAGTGTTCTGAACTTGGACATCTGCAGTGACGGGAGACCAATGAGGAAGTTTAAGCAAGGAAATAACACAGTGGAGGCGACTTGGAAAAGGCTCTGTGGCATAGATACAGAGAAGGAAAGTGCAGGTTGTGATATCTTTGCTTTCCAGAGTGGTCAGACCCCGTCCACCTTTGCGGAGGGAAGACAGGGAAGGAGTGCGGCTGTGGCAGGCGTCAAGACTCACGGGGCTGGAGCTCTTGGTCTCAGGTGAAGGTGCAAAGGTCCAAGGCATTCCTATGAACTAGCTCGTTGGCTTTTTTCTGGAGGCTTCAGTCTCTGAGCTCATCCCTGAGTTCCTCCTGCCTCCTCTGTTCCTCTCTGGGCAGCACGGTCTGCAGGACTCATCTGAGGTCAGTGGAAATGTTCTTCAATCCAGCAGGTACTTCCTGAAACCCCAGCATTTTGCTGAGGCGCCATGGGGGCGGGGGCACAGGCCATTCATGGTGACAAGGGCAACAGTTTCCATCGTTATTTCAAGAAAATCAATCAAAAAGGTATTTGAACATTTTGTCCCTATAGCAGCAGAAGACCTTGAGACCCCCAGTCCTGATCTGGGAGCGGGACAGCGGCTCCTGCTGACACGTCCCCCCAGAGGAACCGTCGCAGGGAAGCAGCTCGTGCAGGGGCTCTGACAGTCCAGCACCGGAACGTGTCCGTGCGCCCGGTCACGCACTGTGCAGCTTACCCTGCAGTGCACCGCGTTTCGTGACGGGGAGCAGAAGAGACACCGAGAGGAAACTGTGATGACAGGAATTCTACAAATTTACCTCAAGTTGACTTTCAGAAGGTCCTCAGCTTGTACTCATTTGATCGAGATTATTTATTTGCAAATAAGTGCTTACAAAAGTGCTCTCTTACCCTGTCATTTCCAAGCAAACACTTCAAACATAATTATAAAAATGTATGAAGATAATCTCGTTGATTTTTTGAAGGCACAGAATGTCAAGGATTCCAGCTTCAGCTCATTGAGAGCAGCTCTGGGTTTAGAAGTCAAGCTGAGAACTGGATTCCTGTGGGAGACCAGGAAGAGGCGTCCAGCCGATTCTTGGCAGCAGCACGCTGCGGGCCAGGGGGAGGCTGGGCTGGGCTGGAGACACATGGCTGGCTGTGACCGGGACACAGGCGGGCGTCCCTAGCGACCACAGGTGAAATCAGCCAGGCAGAGAAGGGAGCAAAGTTCTGAGCCCCAGGGGACACTGGCGGCCAAAGCAGAGGCAGAGGCTGGCAGGACAACTAGATAGTCAAGACCTGTGGTCTTGGACGGCAAGAAAGAAGGGGCTGATGGAGTGTATGAAGGGCCAAAAAGTAACGTCCTAAACCTGGAACGAGGTGGTCTCTGCAAGCTCATGTGTTACCAGGGCGCCTCGAAGTGTACCTTCGAGGTACACAATGACACCGCTGAGAGGAAGAAGGGCGGGGACGCACAGAGCACAGGGACAGAGGCCTGGACCTCACAGCCCCGCAGACGCACTAGGGCGTGCGTCAGCCTGGGTCCCCTCCCACCAGAGTACGCGCCGCTGGCAACTTCCTTTGGAGCCCGTGGTTCATGTGTCATGAGTACCAACACACGACATTTTTGTAGGGAGATCAGGATGCAACACGATCTGATTAGCAGCTTCGTTAATAGACAAACAAAAAAAGAAGGTGTGTGAAACTTGGGAATAACAGTCACCGAAATATGGAAATTCCTGTTTACCTTCGCCTCTGCTCACTATTAAAATTCCTTGGTATTTTTCTGAACAAAAATATCCCACTCCTTCTTGGAGTCGCAAGACAATCAGCATGACAGTACTGAATTAATTCCTCATTTGCTGGCTGGAAGAAACTCAAAGCTGAACTGCCAAAGGGCAAAACAGAGTGAGTGACACCATACGTCTCTGCTTTTATATATGTCCGTTTGATGACTGCGCTCGTATGTCTGTATTACCCCGGCGATCTAACAGTTGCTGTCGTACCTCATTTACAGGGTGCCGAGGTATCTATTAGCAGGAACTTGCTTCGAAAAGTATTATTAAATATCTGGAATTCGTAATAGAAATTCCAGGAAGTCCAGTGGATGAATCACATAGAATGAAGGCAGAAATATCCCCTAGGAAATGCCCCGTGATGAGACTGTGGCTTGAGGAGCTGCGCGGGAGCTCAGCTGGCTGGTGCCGGTGCTGGAGCCGCCCAGGGCTTGCGACGGAAACCCACCCACGCTCCCAAGTCCAGCCTCCGAGAATGGGCCTCGCTGGTGCTTCCTGGGTGTTGAGTCATTTCCGCTGTCCAGACCTCCGTTAGTTACTCCCAGTGGCTAGAACGAACAGATGAGCTTTGCATACACACCTGTCTTTCCCCACACAAGAGGAAAAGAACCAACCAGCCCTGCAAATCACAACTTAGCCAGCCCACCTCACCCTCACTGAGCTTCCTTTTTCTCAAAATGTCTTTTCGTTATTCAACTTTTGGCTTGATTGTCCTACTTCTGAAATTCATTTTTATGCACAATGTTAAATATTCTAACTTTTAATTTTAATTTGGGGATATACCCCAAAGTAGTCTGAATTTCAGATACAGCCTTATTAAGTAAAAAAGGCCTTCCTTTCCAACCTACAAGGAAACTGCCAGGAACATGACATTTCTTTGGCCCACAGTTAGCTTGGACACTTTGAAGATGGGGGGCAAGAAACACTAGGGAAGCAAACCACCAAATCCTGATCCGAGATTTTTTAGCTCAAACCTTAACACAGAAAATGCACACGTTTTTTCTTAAAATCAGTTGTAAATTCAGCACCATGAATAGAAAACATCAAGAAAAAGAGGCCATCAGCACACAGACTCCTTCCACCAGCGCTCAAAGGGGCTCAGTCCAGGTGGGCGCTATCTGTTCTGCACGCCACGGATTCTGAGGCAGCAGTTGTCAGAGGTCCGCTGCACGGAGGGTGATGCTTTGGCTGGGGGCGGGCTCACGTTCTAACTGTTGGCTTGTGCTAAGTATCAGCACTGCTAAAGCCTGTCCCTGGAACTCCCGCGTCCAAGACAGACGGAGACGGAGCAGGACGGCTTCTCGGTTCCCCACTGTGTGGGGAGGGCTCAGGGCTCTCCAAACACGGTTTAAAACCCAGTGGGGGTTGGATGTCGCTCAGCTTCTGCTCATTGGAGAATTCTCTGAATCCGTGATCGCGCTGATCCTCTGGGGGAGGGCTGAGCCACCCGATCCCAGCCATGGCTTAGTCTATGGGAAACACCCCTAGTCACTGGGCTCATACTGTTGTCTTTCTAGAATGAGACAGTATGGTTGGGCCTTTCCAGTTTAGCCATGAATGAACATTTTCTCTTCAGTACTTAACATACCTTTCCTTCCACAACACGGTAGCCCACTGTGCCATTTAGATTTGGAAATTAATGGGCTGATTGTAGTATTTTTATGGCTCAAATGGATTTACAGTTATCATAGTTGGCCCAGTGTGACTGCAAGTAAGAATGACTTCTGACCGTTGGAATGGAAATTCAGGAACATTAGAAGAAGCCCTGTTTACACCGTCTGGCTCATCACATGCAAATACATGCATTAAGACAGGAAATACCCATTCATGAAGGTAATGAGAACCGACATCGACATAATAAAATCACACGTTTATAGATTCTGAGACTTACACATAAAGCCGTAGATTTGCTCCTTCTACTTAAAAGCATATTCACCTCCCTCCCCCATTCACAACTGATCTGCGATCCAAAAACAAAGCCCTTTTGGTCCCTTAGCACGAAACCTTATAAAATCGCTCAACATCGGACCTTAAAGCTTCCATTCTGCAAGAGAACAGGGTGTGGGGCGGCGAGCACGAGAGCAGAGAGAAAACAGCAGCAGAGAAGGCGGCGGGCACTGGGCGCCCCCAGACTCGGCATTCAGAACGCAGCCACGTGAATGGCACCGCGAACAAAGGAAGCGATGACAAAATTGGTGCTTTTGTCATCGAAGGCTGGCACAGATGGGCCTGGCATGCTTCATGACTCCTTTTCATGAAACTTCAGCCACACTGCTACCGTTCGCAGGCAAAGGGTCTACGTGAAGGAGGCCAATGACTTGCTGACCGCTTTTCCAAATGCCCCAACTTGGGCCTGGAGAAGGAATTTAACATGTCTCAGATCAGCTGAGTGCTTCTCATCTAATGTAAACACCAGAACTGAATGGTTCAGCTATGAACGTGCATTTTAACTAAAATGAGTAATTTCTACTTTCCAGCTAGACATAAAGTTCTAATATAAAACTTTTTGTTGAGATGATCACAGCTGCACGGTTTACAAACACACACACACACACACATACTCATTTCCCAACCAAGCTGAAAAAAAAAATGTCATTCCCCATTCAGTCACATCTTGCTGACAACACACTCTTTGACTTTACAATAAAATCCTGGAAGAGTCTTTGCTCTAATGGACTTTGCTCCAGTGTGTTTAGACTGAGCACTGAGAGTGGCTGTGGGCAGCGTAAGAACCCAAAAGAACACGGATAGAAAAATACAGCTTCAGTCTTGGCCCCAAACATTACCTACATGGTGATCTCTAACAGAAAATAAAAAACCTTAACTACCACACAAAATAGTGTTAGTTCTTCTTCTTCTTCTTTTTCCCCAAGTAAACTGAGTATCATTTGGTTTTAGTCACATCTGGCATACTGATGTAATTTCTTCACAATAAAATACAATTAATATATGTATTTCATACCTCCTATCTCAACACCTAACAATGAGAATCTCGCTGTCACTCACAGTTGTCCAGTTTTAGGAAAGGGCCTTAAAAATGAGAGCAGTGCGGGGCTGTTTCAGGTTCAGGTCCACTTCCTGCTGGGAAGGAGACCTGGGGCTGCTGTTAGTAGCGGAGGAATAGCAAACAGCAAAAGAAAACAGTCTGAACAGGATCTGTGAACAGTATGGAATCTTCTAGTGACTTCTCGAAGTCAAAGCCAGAGCCATTGAGGAATCTAAGTTCTAAAGGTCTGTCTCCTTATGAAAACAAAACAAACTCCTTTCAAGGAAGCTGTAGGTAAACAAGTTAAGTTTGTGCTTTTGTTCAAAGGGCAAGACATTTTGCACCCAAATGCTAGTATGTATTCCTAAAACCAGATCTAATACCAGTGCGGCAAATTATGAAACCTTCAAGGAAAGGTTCTAAAGACTCAAGGAGAGGCCAAGCGCTCTTCTCTGCTCTCATACGCTTTCAGAAGGGTTTTATAGTTCGGTCCCATGGATCAATTCTCTTTCGTTGACTGTATTTGCATATTTCTCAGAACTTTTTACAGAAGCGTATACTGCTATATACACCAAAGATTAAAGATAATCAGAATAATTCACAACTGCTCAGCACCTCTAAGTGTCCGAAGTAAACCTAGCAGTTTAGCAATTTAAAAAATTGTGTCACTGATTATTAAATCAGCTGGCTTGCCTGCACGTCCTTCTAGGTACTGATACCCGTCAGTCCACTATACTTAGCTGGAGGCTGGACTCTAACATCAAGACATAGCGCACTTTAGTGGGCAAGTGAAGCATTTTAAGCCAGAGCTTAGGGAAAGCCACAGGGGTCACTCATCAAATCTGAGCACGACAGAATGTTATCGCTGCCCCGGAGGGGAGCCCCATCTCTGGCCACTTGCAGAGGAGACCGCCATACTCGATGCCAGCTTTAACGTTTTAACAGAGGGAGGTGGCTCGCAGGCACCAACTGGAACATGTCCGCACGATGTGACACAGAAGACTCCATGCCACGTGAATATGGGAGCGAGAGAAGGAGGGAGAAGAAAGCAACTAAGGAGGCTGGCTTGGCAAATCTAGACGTGGGCAAACCTAGAAGAAAACAGTGTCCAAAGTGCCTGGGAGGCTTCCAAATAGAGGAGGGGACAAACACCAGCCGGGGAGCTCTAGTCCACCAGAGATATGTTTTAACTCATTAGCAGGAAGAGTTTTCTAAAAGTTAGAGCAATTCATACAGGAATACATACCCCCCAAAACGGTCAACATCGTCAGTCACTAGGAAAATGCAAATGCAAACCAGGACGAGACAGGACTACGCATTCACTAAAATGACTGAAATAAAGACCGATGATGCCCAGTGCTGGCGAGGACACAGAGCAACGGGACCTCCAACGCATGACCGCTGGGGGTGCAAACTGGCACAGCTGTGACGGGAAACAGTCTGGCGATTTCTGATGATCCGACCTCACAATCCCACGCCTAAGGAAATGGAAACATGTGTCTGCAGAAAATCTGTCGCCGAATGTTTACAGCAGCTATTTTCATAATCACACTGGAACCCACCCAAATGCCCATCCACAGAAGAACGGATAAACACACATGGCATACCCATACAGCGGACTGCCACTCAGGAACGAGAGGGAACAAGGACCTCTGGGTGCAAGAGTAGGAAAGAATCTCAAAGCATGACACTAAGTGAAATGAAGGCCACACAATATACAATTCCAATAACACGACGTTCTAGAAAGGAGCACTCCTGAAGGACAACCAAGAACTGGGTGTGAGAAATGTTCTAGAACTTGATGGTGGTGATGGTTAGCTGGCTGTACTCACTTGTGAAAACTCACCCAACTGCAAACCTAAGGAGGACTACATTTACTGTACGTAAATTAAACTTCAACTTAAAAAACAGTGAATACACTACATAGAAACACCATGTTCCTTCACATGAGAAGTTCTTGAGCACGTCTAGGTGATTTTCTGCCTCAAGTGCTGTGAGATACGTTCCTACCTTCGAGAGCCAAGTGGATCATTCTTCTCCGAAGGGGTCTCAGGATTCTATGGTTACATGGTACTACGACTTTCCGTTCTTCACGTCTAGTTATTCGGAGTCACTCAATGACTTCTTTTTAACACCTGGAAATGAGTCTGCTCCATCTAGTGTCGTATTTATTTTCTAGAGACAACGTAAATCCTGGGCTTCATATGATCTTCTGAAGTCTGATAATGACAGAGATCATCAGGGTGGATTATCGTTCACTTCTATGTTTTATTTTTTCAACGACGCAGACACGAGCAAGGCCAAATCAAAGGGCAATGTCAGAGAAGCCAAGTCTCTATAAACCAGATGCCTGAAGAAAGTAGGTGCACGTGTCTCAAACTGAAGACGGGCCTCTGTCAGGCCAGGGTTCACGTTCTCTCTGTGGGAGATTCCGGGAGGTTCTCTCCCCAATCTGGGCTCACATTTGTGCACACATGCTACGCTCTATCTGATCAGCGAGACGCCATCTCTTCAATGCATGTGACCTCATATAAAAACGGGGTTGTGAAGTCCCATCCGAAGGCTGTCACTGTGCTCAATGAACATTGCTTTTTAGTTTCTATTTATCCTTTGGTTATACTAGAGCTGAATATTGGCTTTCCACTTGGCACATCCTCACGCTTTGGTGTGCTCCCATACATGCCAAAGGTGGGAGACCTCCAGCAGTCCCCACTAGGCTGCGATGATGTGCGAATGAAGTCAAGCTACTGATGGTGTAGGCGGGTCCTGTGTGTGAGGTCTACAGTTCGGGAGACAGGGATCCTGAGCGGTGGCCACAGGTGCCTTCTTCGAGAATCAGAGTTCTGACCATCGCTTGCACACCCGGTAAGGCTTTATTTTGCCCACAATGCCACCTTTTCCTCAATGATTTGGCTTGCGGTCCAACTTCCACCTCAGGTAGCTCCAGACTGAAAGGGAAGTCTGGCCACAGCTAGTGACAAGCACCCAGACGGCGTACTGAGCCTTTCTAAAACCGTTTCCTTGTCTCTAGACCATGGCCGTGGCACCTGGCAGGGTGTCTTTTAAGCATTAGGAAGAGTGTGGGAGGCATCCGGCGACACACGCTTGGCCTGTGGTGGTGCTTAATGCTGGGTGAGCAGCCCTGGCTCCTGATTCCCTGCGGAAGCACCTGCTCCTGGAGCACTTATCGCCTCTGAGAGAAAAACTCCTACAGCTGGAGCGTGGCCCAGCCACGGTGTGGGGCGGCTCCGCGTGGTGTTTCGCTGTTCCCCACGTGCTAGGTCGTGGCAGCTTTCAAAGCTGCTTTTCACACACCAGAATGGGGTTTACAAGTCTGTGTCTGAGCAGGAGCGTCAAGGCTGACCAAACCGACAGTAACTGATCACAGCAGCCTCGGCACAGGGGAGTTTCAGGAGGGCACGGGGAGGCGTGGGCGGCCGCCGGCTCTGGGTCCGGGAGGCAAAGAGGGTCCGTCCGCAGACGGCTGCGCACACCCTCCCAGCTATAGACTGTGAATGCGCTTCTAATCCTCAACAGTTCGGTTATCACATGGTTGAAACCAAGTACAGTCAACTCTGGACCCCTGCAATGGAGAGAAGATACGTACCGTGCACTCACTCAGATGACAAGATGTGAAGGGTGTAAAGATATATAAAGATACAAATCCAACTGATAAGACGGGAAAGAAGCCCGTCTTTAATCTCTTCACCCCATTTTGGATAAAGATCAACACCCATCATCTTCTCTCTCAACATACTAAACATGGGACTCAATCACAGCCATCAGTATCAACAAGGATTTTTCTTTTTTTTAAAATGTGATTGTTCCCCAGCAATACGCAGTACCCAGTGCCCAGAACCCAGCGTCCAGCACCCTACGCCCACGGGCTCTGCACAAGGCAAGGTGTGCAGAGCCTCAGGCTTTCCCAAGGCCTCTGCCAGTTGGGAAGGGCATGACAGGTCTCACTGGGCTGTTCAGCCCTGCTCAAGTGAGCTCCCTGGGGGGGGCCAAACACAGTGTGGAATTGGAGAGAAGTCACTGGGCGACAGCGGGAACACGTCTCTAGGAAGTCGAAGGCCAAGCGTCCCGGCTGAAGTGGCCACAGAGAGCAGGCCAGCTCGATGGCAGCCAATGTGACAGAGCTGCCCTGTGCGTCTGTCCACGTCAGGCCGGCCAAGTCTCATTGAATAAACTCATTTACCATGGCTGCGAAACAACAGAGCCAGCTTATGAGAAAACAGAGATTTCACCAAAAAATTTCCCTGGGGAAATGTATGAAATTGAGCCTTTTCCTTACGACTACAATTTTGAAACTGTACCCTGCATCAACTCAAATTACCATCACATGCCTGAAATCAATTTGTTGAGAAAGACTCTCTCCATAATGGATGACAGAAAACAAAAACAGAAACAGAAACACAACACAAGCCCGAGAGCCAGCCAGCCAGCCTGCAGGCCTGGCACCTCTGTTTGGAAATTGGTTAAGAGATAACGTGCAAAACTCAAAACTTTCCAGTATTCATAAGATATTGAAAAAAACACTTAAAACAAATGATCTGACAGCTGCAAATGCAGGCTAACACCTAGCTGAATTATAGAAACAGTGTGGATAATTACTTTTTGCCAACGTTTGGGCTCTGTGGACCAAGGTCCTGTCTGAACCTCCCTGCAGCAGCAAATACGCAGTAACACGTATCTGTTGTCACACGGCCCTGAGTCTCTTTATCATCCGCACATCAGTGAGAATGACGAGAGGCGTCCCATGATTCCAGCAGTCTTCTTTGAAGGATCCACACGTTAATTACTGCACTAATTATGGTTTTTGAATAACTAAGCGGAGTAAGCAGCCTATGGGAGGTACAGGCATAAACCTAAGACTGAGAAAACACTCGTCACTGAGTCGTCAGTGTAGACTGACACACGGAACAGGTTTAAAGGAAGTGGAGGCAGAGGATTTGTAAAAAAAAAAAAAAAAAAAAAAGCATTTTCAATAATCAGGGCTCCGTAAAGCAAGAAGAAATGCTATTTCTTAATGGCAAGTGCATTTAAACTGTTATCTGAAGATCTGAAGGTAAGCCTGCTTAATTCACTGCTTCTTCTTTTGTTATTAGGAAAACATAATTGTTCCAAATAATTAGCACTAGAGTACATCACAAGCTGACAACAAAATTATAGAAATCTTCATATTCAGATCCCTCTAGCTGGCTATTAGGAACAGTTTCTGATCATAACCCATTAGTTGAAGTGCTGGGAGTTCTTGATTGCCACCACATAACCTAGCATATCTGCCGAACTTAACAGCCCCTATTTATTCAGGCTTCTCTTGACAGTAAAAATTACTTAGGATTTTTACAGCTGCCACACAAAAGAATGTATTCGATGTATGCACTTGGAAGATTAAGTGATACAATAATTGAAACATGGATTTTAAATACACTCTTAACTCCTAAATTCCTATGTGAAAACCCAAAAAGACACTTTTCAATTTTTAATAGTGGTGCCACCACTCTCAGAAGCGGGAACGGTCCCATTTTGTATCCTGGGATGTTCACATTAATTTTTTTCGGGGGGGGGGCTTGCATTGTACTCCTACTTTTTACAAAATATCCCTTTTATTTTTAAGTTGTCTTTAATGCTTAATAACTGACAGACATATCAAATTTTTTGGTATTGAATAAAAATTCCCCATGTGTGAACAATGTCACACATTTGGCTTGTTACTAATTATTTAAAACCAGCTCAGTAGCTTTCTGTGAGGCAGAGGGAAGAGAGGGAAGAGAGACAAAGGGGCGCAATGTAGTTTTAAAGGTAGTGAACCAAACGGCCTGCCTACCAGAAACTGCTGTGTTAACCTCCTGTGGAAACAGACAAACAAACAAAACAAAACAAAAACCAAAAAACCCATAAAACCCAAAAACAAAAACCCAAGCCCCAGAAACCACGGAGAAGCTTCTGCGGTCCGGGTCACACAGCTGGCTGCTGGGAGCGGCTTGTTGATAATGCAGCGTGTGGCCAATGAAAATTTGCTGGAATGATCCAGTAATTTTGTAAGCGAGAATGCCATTTAAAGTTACTTTGGAAAGTCTTCTGTGCCAACAGCTTAGCTGATAAACCCACAAAGCTTTATGTTTTATCCCAAGAGGGGGAACTTTGATTACTCTGGTAATTAATGATGTTGGGAGAGTAATATGGATTTTCTGTTAAGATTTGAGTTTGAAGTTAATTAGTCTTCACATTATGATTTGCTGATTAATTATGGATATTTAGTTATAAAGAGAGATGTTAATTATTAATCTCAAAAAATCATCTAGTGTAATTAACTAAAACTTTGACATCAGTTAAAATTCCCATTGAGCATAACTTCTGAGATTATCAATTACCAGGGCAGAGCGTCAAGCGCGTGCCCTGAGAAGGAGGCGCCCCGGGCTCCCGGTGGCGGCTGGCGCTGCTCCGCCGCCGAGGGCACCTGCTCAGGTCTCAGCCCAGCCACGGCGCCGCGCGTGCCAGCCCCGGACGCCGCGCTCTCACAGTGTGGAAGAGCCTCTTCCAGGCGGGGGCTACAGAAGACGTTGCAGTCCGAGTGCAGCCTCGGTGAACTGTCAAGTCATGCCACGGCCTCGGAGTGGTAACGTGCCCTTGAGACCGACGGGCTTCGTCAGCTCTGTTAAACTCGGAGACGAACTTTGCCGTAGCTGCAGATATCTTTATTTTCGGCAGCAGCTTTTGCAACTCTTCAGACAATACCGCAGCACAAGCACTAATTAGTGTTCTATTCCCATAACTTGAAATCACCTTTGTGGCTAAAAAGAGTTTTTTCCTCCATCTTTTCCCCTAATCTGTCAGCAACATGATCTCTGTTACCAAAACAAGGAGGGGGATGTGATTAGGAAGAAGGGTTAAACCAAAAGGCATCATCGGCACATCACTGTCCTGGAATTTCCCCCGTAACACAGAGTCTGAACAGGGATCTGTTTACATTATCTCTAGATCATCTTGACAATATTTATTCTCTATTTACCTAAATGAGGCAATATGATGATATTTATTGCTCAGAATGGCTAAATATAGACTTTTCTTGAGCACTCAGTACCATAGTGGGAGGTTTTGCTCTAATCTACATCTTTAAACTGACAAGCTGGAGAATTCCTAATGAATGCCTCCTTTCATCTGGATGTCTGTGTGTATTTGACAGTATAAATATTTAGCAATATCGGAGTCAGCTTGTGATTTTACCCAGATGGACTGATTGATGCCTTGGCTCAATGTTGCCAAAGACAATCCGTGTAGTTATATAAGCAATTTCCCTCTTACTTCCTAAGAAGCAATTAGGTGGCCAAAGGCAGCAACCCCAAAATAGTAGAAATACTTCTGGTATCAGCTGACAAGTCTGAGGGATAAATAAAATATGGTACTTAAATTATTACCACTTTACTTTCATGAATCATGGGATTAAAGCTTTCACTTCTAAAGTACATATAAATTGCAGGGTTTCTTATGTCTGTAATTTGCAAGAATCTAAGTTAAAATACCAGCTAATCAGTCAACTCACATTCACCTTGGGAAAAGTACCACCCTTTCTTGTCATTTTTGTAAATTGCATGCCTAAGCACCAATGTTATTTTGAGAAGAAAAGTCGCTTGTTGTCAATAACACACACTGCAGTCTAGTTAAAACAACATTTGTTAGGATTTAATCGCAAATGTAATCCGCTTTTAGAGTTTAGAACGCTCCGAGAAATTCAAGGGAAGGATAATAAATCATTTTCCTCATCCTGGGCATGAACAAGGTAGACCTGATTCATGCAGGTGTGTCGCTGTAACCGCACGCGGGATGGATTCTCTCCCGTGAAACAATAAAGGATCCTTGCTCAGAAAGGAACCGCTAAGTGGCACCACCCGCCCCCCACCACAGATTTTTTTTTCTGTCTATCGACATTGTTTTCCTCTACGTAAATCACAATGAGAATGACATCAAAGAATTACAGTCTTTTTCTCATCATCACTGTAATCCAGCTGCGAGGGTTGATAAGCTCTTGCTAAAACTTAGAATGGGCTTCTGGAACTCTCAGCCCTGGCGGCAGGTACCCTCGGCGTGGCCCCGGCATCACGTGGCGGGAGATGCCGACGAGGCTGTGTCAGGCGCTCTGGCGCACGCTCCTGCTCGGGGAGGAAGAGAAGCTGCACACTATTTTTGGCACCAGCAGAAGTCGTGCATTTCTGCGGCACTGCCGCTTCCCCTCGTCTGCCCCACTCCTGCCTCCTTTCGCTGCTTTGTTTTCTATTAACTCATCCCGGTTGTTGTATAACCCGTGCAATAACCCGGGAGAAAGGGCAGGCAAGACATTATTCTTCTTGACACTAATACCTACAGATCCTATTCTGGTGTGATACCTCTCCCTATCACGAGATAGCTCAGCTAACAGAATCCTCAGAAGTCAGCAACTGGCATTTATAATGTGTTCCAGAGGCAAGTGGACGCTGTGCCCACTGGTGATCTGATTCACACCAGACTTCCGGGGACAAGCCGTCCAGTGAGACGGTTGGCAGCATGTGGTGCATGGCCGATCAGTCATGTACCTTCTCGTGCATGGCAGCTTCTAATTTCTAAAAAAAAAAAAAAAAAATGATCCCATGCCTGTTGGCTGCTTGATGAAAACAAATGTCTACAGTATTTATTGGATGTGATGACTAATAAATTGGTTATTGATCAGATACAAAGGGCCACGGTCTGTATCTCTCTGTTCCACCGGCCACGCTGCACTCCAATGGGTACGGGGGAACCACGATTTGCTTTGTTTCCTTATTTGAGGGCTGGAAGTATCATAACGGGACGATGAGGGAACGCAAGATGCCACTTACTTAAAATAACAGAATTCTACTGCTTTCATCTGTGAACCTCTGTGTTCCCAGACAAATCTGGCACTTGCGTGAACCAGGCAACAACCACAGAAACAGGGGCCTCGGTGGCTCAGTGGGTTAATGCCACTGCCTTCAGCTCAGGTCATGATCTCAGGGTCCTGGGATCGAGCCTGCATCGGGCTCTCTACTCAGCGGGGAGCCTGCTTGCACCGCCCCCCCACCCCACCTGTGATCTCTGCCTGATAAATAAATAAAATCTTACAAAAAAAAAAAAAAAACCACAACCACAGAAACAAAGTTTTGAATGAACAGCACTTAAAAAAAACAAAAACCAAAACCAAATCTGTCACTGGGATGGGGGATGCGAAAACACCTGAACTGCAGTCTGCCAACCTGGCGTGGCTCACTGCTTCGTCCCGTGGTGCCGTGCTACAGACGCCCGAGCGCCGCCCAGCAGACCTGTGTGCAGCGGACACGGGAAGTGTCCAGGCACCTGCAGGTGAAGAGTGTCCGTCCGTCCTCCGCGGCTGACTCTCGCACACTTTAATGATGGAGAACAGCCAGCAATGAAACTTAAGCCGCACGCTCCATGGCAGCACCGACTGTTTACCTCGAGTTATGAAGAAGGAAAGAGCAAATCAAGCAAAGCATCTAAAGTGTGTACATTAACCTCCCACATGTCAACACAGCTCCCCCCGGAGATGGTATGTAACGGGATCTCTACATTGTTTCCTCTTCTACACAATCGCATTATGCTCCAAGTATCTTGGCGCTAAAGTGCGTGTGAGAAAGTGATGAGAAATGTTCCTAATTAATCAATTGGGAAGTATTTAGGACTAAATGAATTTTGGTTTTGTTGTTAATGAAATAGTATCTATAAAAAATAACGAATACATTCTACAGATAAGGCTAATTTTTTTAAAAAAATCCATAAAAATCCAACACCGGGTAAAGACAAATGAAATTATTTCACTAGCTTTTAACATATATTAAAGATCAAGGAGGACATTAAGTACCCTGAGTAGATGTTCACCAAATGAATTTAAAATACACTTTACGCCATCAGTCAACTCCTGAACAGACCTCACCATGCTTCCACGTGGAATCCCGGAACACAGGCCTGTGTGTGTGTGTGTGTGTGTGTGTGTGTGACTCTGCTTGGTTTCACGATGCACCAGGCTACTTAAAATCATCTCCAAGTAAGTAGAGCTAAAATCTGATGATCAGGATTACGGAAAATATGACTTGACTAGTCATTACAGCACTCGCCATCTTATCACATTAGATAAATATGGAGAAGATATAAAAATAATATGGTTTCACTATAAATATTAATCATTGAGTCTAATGTGATTATCTTGAAGGGGGTCAGGGAAAGGAGAAGGGAAGAGGGCACAATTTCTTATCTCTCGGTTTCCTTTAAAGATGATATATCCCATGGGACACCATCGACAGAAACACTGGACAGAAAATTCTCTCCTTTGGAAGCAAGTTTTGGAGGATCTGATTAGGTCTCCTGCTGCGATGCTAGGTATTCCGTTTTTGCCAAAGGGCCAGCTATTATGATTAACGTCATTTGTCTGAATCATTACTCTCCACCTTGGTTCAGCAAACACGATGAAGATGGCACGGTAATAAATGACCGCCGGATTCTTTCCTGCTTTGGCCTCTTTTTATCTGCCACCTCTCCACCGTCAGCTCCATCCTTCTGAACCTCTCTGAATCCCCAAAAGGGACGGGGTGTCTATTTGTTTTCCGCTAGGTTACCACTCTGTCTATTGTTGTTTGCACTAAAGGGTACAGATTCAATTCATTCCTGTGACATAAAAGCACTGGTACAGGAAACTTTTTGCCCAGGAGAAAACAAAAGCAGAGTCGCTGAGTATCGAGTAAGGCCAGCAGCCCCAGCACATGTGCGAAGCTTCCCAAGCAGCCTTGTTCTATGACACCACTTTTCCCCACGCATGTGTGTTCTCAGCGAGCGCACCCAGCATGGAAATGTGTACGGAGCCATGTCCAGTTGGTGTCTGGGGGTACAGTGTGACTGTAAACCAAATGCTGGGATACGTACGTCCACCATGGTGCCATGGGAAGAGAAGGTTGGACGGCTATCGTTACCATGGCATGGGATTTCAACTTTCTACACAGACCCAGGTATGGTTTCTTCAAGAGGTTCTGGGGACAATCGGACTGGAAAGTCGATAGCAGGTAGAATTAATAAAGTCAGACAAGTACAAGTAGAAGAAAGGAGCTGAGAGCGGCCGCCAGACACAATTCCCACACACCAAATAATTATCATTTAGGTCTTATTACTGATTCTGGGAAATGAGCACATGAAACTCAGCATAACTTGAAACGGAGCATAACCGCCGACCCACCACGGTCTGCACCTAAAGTGACAGAGAGTCTGTGACAAAGGCCCCACGTGATGAGACGGCTCTTCAGACATGGGACAGCGGCCCATGAGCCGGATGGTGGATGGCTCGGCGCGTGGGCGCTGCCGTGTGATTCTGCTGGTGTCCCTACCTCTATGCCGGCTGCCGTGCGTGGTGGAAACTCTCGTATCCTAAAATACGTAAACACCCCATGTTTTGGGGAATTTAAATTATGTAAATAGCATGATAGAGCTTGCTCGCCAGAAACTTTCCTTTGCCAAGGGTAACATGTTTTGCTAGATCGCTGCTAAGAAGTGCCAAACGCTGCGAACCCTGGAGAGTATTGCCAAGTACCTTCTCACTCTGGGGCCAAGTCTTAAAATACACTTAACACAAAATGAATCTGAAATGGTGTAATTGCCCACAATTCCTGGAACGTTACCTTGTGTACAACTCTAGTTATTATGAAAATGTTCTCTATTCCTGCCAGAAGTTAAGAAGTTATCACTTGAAAATCACTGGCTAATCTAGCCTGCGCTAAGATGGATTTTTAATGAAAGTTTAATGAATGATAAATACTCGTTTCTTGATAAATGTTTAATTATGCCAATAATTACCAACTGCTGAAAACTACTGTTGTGTTAATAATGGCATTTTAGTACACACGCAGTTTCATGAGTCATGGTGCTGTTAGAGATCAGAGCTCCATCTGTCTGATGTAAACTAGCAAAACAAAAGTCTAATTAATATTTTGATCAATTTTCTCTCTACTCTAAAGACTACCAATGTCCTTTTTAAAAAAATTTATCTATTTTCTCTTCACGGGAAAGAGGTAAGGAAAGAGAAAATGGGTAGAACCATTCTAATATTAATTTATGAAAAAATTAAGGAATAGAAAATAAATATTATTGAAATCCACTGATTTTATTACCTCACTGCATTATTAGGTATAATAATCGCTTACAAGTTCCTTAAAGCTGTTTCTTAAAGTGGTGGCCAAGACACACTTAACAACGCAGAAACCATGAACATCCTTCCTTAGTTGCTTCAACTTGGCCCTTAACAGGTGATACGTGAGACCCGCGATCAGCACTGTGAGAACACACGTGCGCCCCTGCAGTGCGTGAACTGCTATTTGTAAGAGGTAATGACAGCTTTCAGGTCAGCAAACCCAGGGTTCTAGAAGGTTAGACTGACCACTTAATGAGCGTTTGTTAATGATGGCAAATCCCTAAAGAGAAGGCGAGTCTCTGTGGCAGAGTGGGAGGGGGAGCCCCGTCCTTCCTGCGGCCATGCTGGGAGGACGAGCTCTCCTGCTCCAGGACTCCGGGTGGGGCCAGCAGAGCAGGGCCTGGGCCAAGGAGGGGGCCTTCTCAGAGCGCTCTCCCTCCCCAGCTCCCCAGCAGGAACAGGGTGCTTTCCAAGCCACTCCACTGGGGCCCTGTTGGGTGGGGGCCACTGCCAGAGGAGCTCCTGGGCGAGTCTCACCCACTTTGGGGTCTCACCCACTTTGTTCCATTTTCCCACTAGCTAGCCAGCCCCCCAGCCGGAAGTATCCAGAAAAGACCGTGCGTAGGCGGAGTTGAAGACGTTTCTAAGGCATGTCCTTTTAATATCTCATCAGGCTACAGAGTTGGAGAAGTCTAACACAGTCTAAATGCCAGGCTAACAATTCATATTTCCAGTAGTTCACATTTTGAAAGCAACCCAAATTATGCAGATAATTCCCAATTATATTTCAGACAGAACCTGTGAAAGCCTTAATTTAATCCACAATGTGATTTGTGGAGATATAATCTCAATCCTTCAGATAATAATATATAATAATAATGTGTAATACCTTCCCACTGATCGAGCGAGATCTAACGCAGCACTCTGATTGCTGTTGCTGGCGGCTAGTAAATCCAGTGAAGTTCAGGAGTAACATTTTTAAATTTCCAACTTGAAAATTCACAGTTCAGGTATACTAATGAACCTGGCATAATCATGTTCACACCATTTTCTTCCAGGCCATTTTTCTTTTAATAGTCTATGAAGAACCCCCAAAAGGACATATCTATTTTATACGAACACTTTCAATTTTTCCTTGTTATTATTTATTTACACTTAACTATGATTCTTAGATGTATTTTTATTATTTACTTTTCTTACATGCATTTTTAAAATTTTACCCTCTTGATGGACCTGACCCACATAATATTGTTTCTTAAACAAGACTTTTTGGCAAAAATTCATCTGCAGTTCTTCCGTACAGCAAAGGAAATAGTCAACAAAACAAATAGGCAACCCGCAGAATGGGAGAAGATACTTACAAATGACACTACAAAGGGCTGATGTCCAAGATCTGTGAAGAACTCAAACTCAACACTCAAAAAACAGATAATCACATCAAAAAATGGGCAGAAGGCATGAACAGACAATTTTCCAAAGAAAACATACAAACGGCTAACAGACACATGAAAAAAATGTTCATCATCATTAAAACGACATTGAGATACCACCTTCCACCAGTTAGGATGGCCAAAATTAATAAGACAAGAAACAAGTGTTGGAGAGGCTGTGGAGAAAGGGGAACCCTCTAATACTGTTGATGGGAATGCACGGTGGTACAGCCACTTTGGAAAACAGTGGGAGATTCCTTAAGAAATTAAAAATAGAGCTTCCCTATGACCCTGCAACTGCATTACTAGGTATTTACCCCAAAGAAACTGATGTAGTGAAAAGAAGGGCCACACATACCCCACTGTTCATAGCAGCAATGGCCACAGTCATCAAACTGTGGAAAGAACCAAGATGCCCTTCAACAGATGAATGGATAAGGAAGATGTGGTCCATATATACTATGCAGTATTACGTCTCCATCAGAAAGGATGAATACCCAACTTTGTATCAATATGGACGGGACTGGAGGAGATTATGCTGAGTGAAATAAGTCAAGCAGAGAGAGTCAATTCTCATATGGTTTCACTTACTAGTGGAGTATAAGGAATAACATGGAGGACATGGGAAGATGGAGAGGAGAAGGGAGTTGGGGGAAATCGGAGGGGGAGACGAACCATGAGATTGCAGACTCTGAGAAACAAACTGGGGGTTTCGGAGGGGAGGAGGGTGGGAGGTTGGGTGAGCCTGGTGGTGGGTATTAAGGAGGGCACGAATTGCACAGAGCACTGGATGTGGTGCATAAACAATGAATGTTGGGGGCGCCTGGGTGGCTCAGTGGGTTAAAGCCTCTGCCTTCAGCTCAGGTCATGATCTCAGGGTCCTGGGATCAAGCCCCACATCGGGCTCTCTGCTCTGCGGGGAGCCTGCTTCCTCCTCTCTCTCTGCCTGCCTCTCTGCCTAGTTGTGATTTCTGTCTAATAAATAAAATATTAAAAAAAAAACAATGAATGTTAGAACACTGAAAAAATAAAGTTAAAAAAACCCAATTCATCTGTAACTTTTAGTTCTATTGTGTACTTTGAGTTTAGAGTTATCTCTTCTTACTATAATTGCAGCTCTATGACATTTTTTCACCATATGCTAGTGACGATAGTCTGCACGAAGGAGTTAGAGATCACAGAAACGCACATACAGGAGACACCGAAGAACTGAAGGAGACACATACGTGTTTGCCCTCGCACACGCTCACACACACACCACCTTGAATAGTGTGGCAGGCCCGTTTCCCGGTTCCACTGATCTCAGTACAGCATAAACTCTGAGCAGTGAGAAGGGACACTCCGTCTGCTCTGACGAATGCTCAAAGGCTCCCAGCAGCTGCTTTGCGGAGGGAGTGGGCCCATGAGGGGATACGGGTATTGATAACTTTTGCCCTCCGCAGCCAACCCATGCCAACTGTTCTGGGGTTCACTCAACAAGAAGTTAACTGGGCTATGTAAAACATTCACAATAAATAGTGCTTGAGATGGAACACAGGCTTTCCAACTTCCGTCTCTGAAGGGCAGCAGTTTAGTGGAAATACCTGGTGAACTTTTCTCTGCTTCATCCGCTATGTGCGCACATGTGGGCAAACAGGAGTAAACCAGAACACGGCAAGAATGAAATTTCAATGATGGATCCTATGAATGAAACTAAAAGGCTGCCTACATTATGTGTACTTAGATAAAAAAGGGTCTGTCTTAATTCTGGTATTTGAGATGCTAGCTGTGCTAATTTATTAGCACCTGCAACGAAGGACCGAAAAACACAGCAGTGCACAGACCAACGGACGCACTTCTTTTCTTTTCTTTTTTAAAATATTTAACTGTTGCACATTACTTTTCCTTTTCTTTTTTTAAAGATTTATTTGAGAAAGACAGAGAGAGCACACACACGCATGCACGTGCATGAGTGGAGGGAGGGGCAGAGGGAGAGAATCCTCAAGCAGCCTCCCGACAGAGGGCTTGATCTCATGACCCCTGAGTTCATGACCTGAGCTGAAACCAAGAGCTGGACACTCAATGGACAGAGCCACCCAGACGCCCCTACTTGTTTTCTCATATGGACTTCGGCTGTTGTGGCAAACCCCCGGTCGGATACATGCGGGGAGTCCAACACGGGGCCGTCCACAGGGCATCCGATCTGGGCTCGCAAGCCCACCACCCTCCACTTTGCCACTTTGGGAGACAGAGGGGACTCAACAGTGTGAGCGTTGGACACGTACACACAAAGTCAGAGGCATGTGGGGGAACGTTTCCTGAGATGCCACGTCTCTCCTGTCAGAAGATCAGCCCCATACGGCAGGGACCAGAGCCTATCGGCTGCACCCAGTCTCCAGTTTCCAGGGTGCTGGGGAATTACGCTTCAATGTTTCTTAAAGTGGGGTTAGTAGTCTTGTGGCATCAGAGTCATTGAGGGGCATGTGTTAAAAATGCATATTTTGGGCCTCTTCTGGGCTGAATTCATATGTAGAAATCCTAATCCCCAGGACCTCAGAACATGACTGCATTTGGAGACAGGGCCTTTGAAGGGGTAATTAAGGTACACTGAGGTCACTGGTGGGGGAGCAAATCCAGTCTGACCTTGTAAGTGGCCTTACAAGAAGGGGTGGAGGAGGAGTGGTCAGGACATGGTGTGAGGACACAGGCGTGCCGGCCAAGGACAAACAGCCCACTGGTCCTTTGCTCTCGGACTCCTGGCCCCTGGAACGGTGTGCGCAAGCTTGGAAGGGCTCCACAGCACTGAGGTGTGAACAGCGTTCCGAGATAAGCCACGCCAAGGATTTTCTTCTCCATATCTTATAAGCCGTAGATACAGCTGACTATATCTTTCTTCCACTGTTTTGTTTTATTTTTTTTTATTTTATTTTAATTCTTCCACTGTTTTGACTTCTTTTCTTGTCTGTTTTCTTCCTGGCCACTGACCAGTGTTTGACCTCCAGGGCTGGCTCTCTGGCTTTTGATGACCTTGAACCTCATGTTTCCTCATGGCTCCACCCTGGGCCCTCTTCTTGTCTCCTCATACCCCAACGTGAACCCCTCCTACCCCTGCGGTCTGCTCTGAATTGGAGAAGTCAGTGGATCTTGCTCAAGCTGTAGACCTGAAGGACACCCTTCACCCTTGGTCCTGCCCCACCTCCCCTATGTAATTGACCGGCAAGTCCACCAATTCCGTCTCCATGGTTGAAACCTCAGTGCAGACTGTCGCCTAACAATGCCCTATTTCTGCCCCTGGTCCCTCCATCTACCCTTCACGAAGGAAAAAAGATGAATTCTTAGATTGAGATTTGATCCTGGAGTTCTCTGGATAAAAATCCACAGGCGGGGGTGCCTGGGTGGCTCAGTGGGTTAAGCCTCTGCCTTCGGCTCAGGTCATGATCCCAGGGTCCTGGGATCAAGCCCCGCATTGGGGATCTCTGCTCGGCAGGGAGCCTGCTTCTCTTCCTCTCTCTCTCTGCCTACTTGTGATCTCTGTCTGTCAAATAAATAAATTCTTAAAAAAAAAAAAAATCCACAGGTGTTCCTTGGCATACCCGGCCTCCTTATAAGCCTTGCCCTCTGTCCCACCCCACCACACTGGTCTCTCGGTGACGCCTGCTCTCCTCCTTGGAGGGCCTGGGACGGACACGTTCGAGCCCTCGCCTCCGGGAAGAGCGAGTTTCTCCTCTTCCTGAGAGACGGCTTCCCCCGGAAGGCAGTGCAGTTCTCACTCCTACGCAAGAGTCCGTGACTCTCCATCACGGGGCACCCGCTGTTCTCACGAGCTGTCATTGCCTTACGCTCACTTAGATCTGGAACGCAAACTCCGGGAGGGCAGGGACGACAGCCTTTCCTGAGGTAGGTCTGAGCACAGCGCAGGGCCCAGTGCCCAGGACATGCTCCGTGGAGAGGCCAGGGCCACTACGGAGGCGAAGCACCCTGAGCACGGTCCACGCCCACAGACCCGCTGGACGGGAATGTGTGGCCAAGCATGTCAGATCCGCCAACACCCAGTCCTGGACCAGACGCAGCAGCTGGATCAACACCGCTGCGGCTCGAACTACACTTTAAATGCGTTTGTGAGAGTCGCTTAGCTGTGAAATCCCCATCTCGGCGAGTTCTGGAACCACGCGGCGCCCATCCGGAAGAGCCGCCGCTCCCTCGGGTTATGCCTTTGTCTCAGGTAGCAAGTTCTACTGCGATCATGATCACACTTCCTGACCGCCTCTCCCGACGTGGCATTTCGGACAAAGTCTACCTTTACCAGTGCAGGACCTTCGTTTGTTCTCCATCAGAGGGGTGAGGTGTGTGTCGATGATCAGGAACACACACACTCGAACTCCTTGCACTAGTGACTCGGACACGTAGTTGTAAAGTGGTAATTCTGTGGGATTATGGCAACTGAAAGGGACTTCCATAGTCTCTTACCCTTTGTGGAGGAACACTAACAATGCTTCCCATCTGATACTAGGGGATATGCTCGATGTGAAGATTTAGGATAATTAAAGGGATTTGGGGTAAAAAAATTTTCAGACATCTGTCGTGTAATACAACATATGAAAATGTGCCTTCTTTGTCTCTTAGCAGAATGTTGTCGCTTTTTCCGTTTGGGCAAGACAGAACTGTTCCTCTTCCCCTCACGGCTCATCTGGTTTTGCCCAAGCTGCTAGCTAGACCACACTCTGAAGAGAGAGACATGTTGTTTGTGGTAGACGTTAATGCACTTAACACTGTGTTACTGACAACAAGTTGAAAACCTGACACATCTCACCCACCACACACGACAGTCACTCCGCACCGAACAGCACAATTAAAAAAGCAAGTATTTGAAGAATGTCCAATTTCTGCGAAGACCTCATTTGGGAGGCCAAAGGGGAACAGGTATACTTGGCAGCATAATGACTAATTATTACGTTCGAAAGATGGAGACGTTGCTCAAGAACGGTCGGGCACGCACCGCACCGCAGCACACTGACTACCCCAGCGGCCGGCTGCTGGCGTGAGGAGCGGCTGCTCGCCCCCCACACCCCTACCCCAGGGAAAATCTTCACGGGAACCGTTTACAACACCAGAGCCAGAACCCTTGCCCCAGCTGCAGGGGGGGGAGGGGGAGGCAAGGGGGAAGGGAGAGGGCACACGCTGGTCAAGAGCGCGACGTGAAATGTTCTCTACGTCGCACGGATCTGCTCCTTAAAAATCGACATGGAGCGCGCCACGTGAACTGCCACATTTATAACCCTGTGCTGATATTCAAATTTTCTGTCTTAAGCTAAAGAAAGATTGAACGCCCTGCTGTTGTGTGGCCAAGATTGAAGAGGTGTCTCACTGACATTGTTCAAAGTTTATGAAAATATATGAATGCTCAAATGTCATTGGCTTTGCGCCTCCAACAGACTGTGGTTTTATGAGAAATCAGTCTTTTAATCAAAATGATTGAATACCTTAAGGTCAAATCCAAAGATATCAGTTAATATCTAGAAACGTGCTATTTCTGCAAATTTTGCCAAGCTGTACATATTGTGGTGCATTTTAAAGTGTTAATTTGTGCATCCCATATTGAAAATTGATCTTGAGTTTTAGCTTTTCGTCAAGCAAAAACATATGGTTACAAGCTCTCTGCATTTTACGTGACGGCTGTTGAAGCTGTCACATGTGCAAACTTGATAACCGATGTGACACACACGCAAATAATTTGCTTGTTTAGTAACAATTCAAAGATTCATTATTCATGCAAACATACATTTTTTAAAATCATCAGATGGAAATAGTCTTCGTTTTGTACAACCTAGTCTCGTTGGTGTGCAAACCCAGATAAAATAAAGCTGGGGACTAAGTGGTATTAAACATATCCAAGAATATGGGTATTTTCAGATAATTATTGAACCAGATGGTGTTTTTTGTTAATTCTGCCATCAGTCTGAGAACTTGATGTCTTACATCTGCACTTGGTAAAATAAATTTTACCACTGACATTATTTCAGTTTTCTTAAAATATTTCAATCAGTTTTAAACCAAAATTTGCAAACATCTGCCACAAGTACATGCTTATGAGATGAAATTATTTTGAGATAATTCCTTTAAAAATAGACACCATTTGCATGGAATTTTAAATTTATCACCCTTTAAATGAAATCTTCAGAACTACCGTCTGAATGTTTAATAAAAAGTAAAATGAGAATCGGATGGCACATGTGAAAATGAAGGTGGCTAGCGGGTCATGGAGAGTGCTGGCTCCCTTGGAGACAGCATCCTGGAATTCCACAGGCCATTATTTCACCACTGCGACTTAACAGGGAAACGTCAAGTACGTTTTCTGTGTGGTACGATTAAAGGATAAACGTATATGAAGAATTAATCAAAAGACACAAAGGTGGGGCGCCTGGGTGGCTCAGTGGATTGGGCTGCTGCCTTCGGCTCGGGTCATGATCTCAAGGTCCTGAGATCGAGCCCCGCGTCAGGCTCTCTGCTCCACAGGGAGCCTGCTTCCTCCTCTCTCTCTGCCTGCCTCTCTGCCTACTTGTGATCTCTCTCTCTCTCTCTGTCAAATAAATAAAATAAAATCTTTAAAAAAAAAAAAAGACACAAAGGATAGAGGGATTTTATCTTCGAGTACGTTAAACAGCCCTAATTGAATTCCTCCTAACCAGGGCTGCTCCTGGGCTCACCCACCAGTACTCGGAGCTTCCAGTCCACCCCAAAACCAGAGAAACCAGTGGAGATGCAACAGGAGTTCTTGGAAACTCAATTTAAGTGTAAAAACTCTCCATGTGTCTTAACTTCTTGGAGGTAACATTCTTGCTGAAGTTCACAAACAAAACCTTACTGTCGAACGGAATCATGAATTCCCTCCTGATGTACAATAGACTGCATTTGGGTAACTGTCTTTTGCTTCCAGGTTAGACAATGAATTCTGGGGGGAAGGTTTGAGATTCCTACCCACTCCCTTTTCTTTTCTTCCCCAAACTCAGACATTTGTAACCAAACAATTTAGCACAGTGCTTTCCAGATAGACGGTCTGCTGCGGACCGACCAAAACCGAGCAACAAAAAACTAGTATCACATTGAGAACTAACTTGGAACTGTTTCAACTCCAATAGTACCTGAAATGAGCGTACGGGGTGGGGGGGGGGGGGGACACCCAACAGAGAGCTTCCCATTTGAATGCAGGTTCTAGTTCAGGTGGGGAATTACTCCACTCCCCCGCCCCCCGTCCGACTTGCATCCCGGCAGGGGTGGGCGGCGCTCCCACAGCTAGAGCCAGAGCGGTGCACGTTGCCCAGTTAGGACCCCATGGCTGTGAGCACCTTGTAGCCTTCCTCCTCCCACAAAGCTCATATTAGCCCCAGAAAGTCGACTTCTGGCTGTCCTGGGAGCAAGGACCTGAGGCAGCAGCAGGAGTCGGCTGTGAGCACTGAAACCCGAGGCAGCTCCACCGAGCTGTAGCCCAAGACTTCAGCCGCTGTACTTGGCCGCTGGATTCCCTCAGTTACTGAGACAAGCGATTCCTAACATTTGCTACTATTAATTATTCATTCTACTATATATGATACATTATTAATTATGTTTTATTAATTATAATTAAAAACAGAATTCATATCTGTTAATCACAATAATTGCTATCTGTTAATTATTATCACGAATGACAACAAACCAATAGTTAATAACTCAAGGCTTAGCGGATGACGCATGCGAAGTGGTGACTTTCCCATGAGCTTTTCACTCCTAACCCCTCGCGCCGCAGCGCATTCCAGTATCAGCCCCACCCGACAGACGTGGACATCCACGTCCAGAGGACAGGCTCTTGCCCCAGGCCACGCAGCTACTGAAAGGCACCTGCAGAACTTAAACCCTGGTCCGCCTGACCCCAGGGCATACTCCCAACTGCTCCATGCCCCTCGCTAGGGCACGTGCTACCCAAAGTCACTGCCAAGTTCACACACCCTCCTCCCCACCACGACCCCCAGGTTACCATTCCTAAACAGCACGGCCTAAGCAGGTAGCTCGCTCTCTTCCCCTCTCTCCTTCTCAAAGGATGCGGGCAATTTTCAAGGCATTTGTTTCACATCATCAAGCTATTTCCCCAAAAGTCAAAGCCAATGAAACTATTAGCTACAAGAGATGCACATTACGTGAAACTCTTTTTTCCTTTCGCTAATTTGATAGAAAGTATGTAATGGCTGCTTTCATTTAAAAACAAAGTTTGTGTTTGCTGAATTACTAGGATGACGAAAACCTCTGCAGGTGTTTGTTTAGAAGTTGTATTTTCTGTTTGATGACGGCTATCATCTTTCTTACCTATTTACTGTCTGCAGTGTTTTCCCTGTTGATTTGCACGAGCTCTTTATATAAAAAGACACAGAATGTTAATGTGTTATTTGATGAAAGATCCTTTTTGGTCTTCTGGTTGCTTTTATTCTGGGAACTCTGGACATACAAAATTTAGTTTATCATATAGCTAAAACTATCAATCTGCTCCTCTGTTGTTTCTTTGATTTGTTAAAATTCTGGGAAAGTTTTCTCATCGGGATTTTGATACATGTTCAGTTCTATTTCTGAAAACTATTATACTTTATTTTTGTATTTAACTCTTTAATGCCTTAACACTTATTTATGGGAACTGTGTCCAATAAAACTCCATAAGCTGATTACCGGCTACTCTAAGTCTCATACGATTTATTAAATACTAAATGACATATACCTTCTCTGTTGGTGTGTGAGTCCTCTCAAAGAATATGCACATTCATATACATACGCATATATATGTTAACTAATTACATCTAATACACTGGTGTTGATTAACTCATTTGATTTCTTTCTTTCTAACATCTCAGAGCTCTGAAATCCGAAGTATTTCACTTTGAGCCCTGCTTTTGCCATTTAGCAGATCTTTGGCAAGATGGGTTTTCTCATCTTAGAAGGGGAAAGAGGGAATCCACTTCCTGCGGCTGGTACGAGGATTAAATGCAATGAATTACGGCAATGCTCCGGGCTCTGTCTGAGACACAGGAACATGTAGGAACGACAATTCCACAGACAGCTAGCTCCATCCATGGCACATGTTTTCATTATTGTAACTTTGTAAATCTCATAACTCTAGTTTTTCTGATCGGGGTTTATTAGAATTACAACTACAAATTAGAGAGGAAGAATGCTTGTCTTCCCATTGTGAAAATACTAAACATTTCGCTAATTCACCTTCTATACTTATCAAAAAAACTCTGTTTTTTCAAATATAGAAATTAACTTCTTGAAATGGGCAAGGACATTGTTCTTGATTTTGTTGTTGTCAGAACTGTAAATGGGATTATCCCTCTAGCATTTTCCTAATTGGTTATAGCTACGATATAGGAAGGTTCTTCATTTGTGTATGTTATTCTTGTATTCGGCCATTTTACCGAGCCATTAATTTCATAGTTTTAAAATTTGGGGGCACCTGGGTAGCTCAGGGGGTTAAGCCTCGGCCTTAGGCTCAGGTCATGGTCTCAGGGTCCTGGGATCGAGTCCCGCATCGGGCTCTCTGCTCAGCGGGGAGCCTGCTTCCCCCACTCTCTCTGCCTGCCTCTCTGCCTACTTGTGATCTCTCTCTGTCAAATAAATAAATAAAATCTTAAAAAAAATTCTCACACAACTTCCTAGGCAGAGAACAATTTATGAGCAAAACAATAACTCTCCACTTTCTATACCTAGTTACTTGGGTTTTAGCTGTATTTTTTATTAACCAGAACTTTCAGAGCTAGTAAAACAGCAGTGGTGCTCACATGTAGGCTCATTCTGCCCTTGACTCCGAGGGGAAGGTTTCACACCATGCAGTTCTGAGACGCTGGTAGTCAGTCCTATGTGGAAGGAACTCAGTTTCTCATCCCTGCAAGCTCCTTATCTTTACAAAACTTTTCCTTTTATTTTATATTTTTGGATTTTAAGTATTTTGCACCATTTATATATTTTGTGTAAGCTACCTCAAATTGTTTACTGGATAAGGAAAATACGCAAACACCATCTATTCGTTTTGCTCAGTTTCTACTCATTACAAAATGGTTTTACCAAATGCCTCTTTTATCCTTTTAGTCTTTAAGATGATCATTTGACTTTCTACTTTAGCCTCCTGATGTAATTGAGGGATTTTTTAATACATTACAGACTTGTAAATGTGCATGGACAGATCATTCTACTTAGTATGTTTTATTGAAGACCTTATGTCTTCTAAGAGATGTTTCTGAGACTGGTAAGTAAGAAGGGATGGAGGTGTTGAGAAATTATTATATGAGTGTTTTGTAGAAGACTGTGGGCTCAAAAAGTGTACTCCTGAAGTTTTCATACTTGCAAAACCTGCAGTCCCATGTCATAAAATTTTCTAGAACATTAAAAAAAGAAAAAGGTTTCAATTTATTCTTGCACCATCTGTTGACATTTTTAAAGCTTGTCAACCTTACATTATTATACAGCTTATGTTATTTGCAGCATTGTCTTTTGATCAATTGTTATAATAAATTTTTCATTTCAGGGGTGCCTGGGTGGCTCAGTGGGTTAAGCCTCTGCCTTCACCTCAGGTCATGATCTCAGGGTCCTGGGATTGAGCCCCGCATGGGGCTCTCTGCTCAGCAGGGAGCCTGCTTCCCTTCCTCTCTCTGCCTGCCTCTCTGCCTACCTGTGATTTGTCTGTCAAATAAATAAATAAAATCTTAAAAAAAATTTTTTTCATTTCAACTTTTTTTGATTTGTTAGACTTGCCTAATTTCTACCCGAAATATCTCGAATTTATTAATTTTTGTTTTTGTTTTCTAGATCACTTATTACTAACTTTCACTGAATTACTTTATTACTCCTTTTTTTTGGTGACATTTTTGGACTGTCCTCAATCAGTTTTCCTTTCTGAACGAGTGAATGAAACAAAATAAAGAAAATAATGAACAGGGAAATTCATTTTGAATGAAATTCAACAAATGAATGAATTCAATGAATAAATGAAAACATTTAAAAAAGCATTTAAGACTGCATTTATTTCTGAGTTCAACTGGTCAACTTCTAGGTTCTAAAACCTAGAACTTCAAGGTTCTAAAAGGACATTTTATTTATTATTATTTTTTAAATAGTCTGCCACTATATTCTTAATTTAGTTGTTTTTTCCCCATATTATAAACTATTTTAATATTTACAGGTGATTGTTTTTCCTACTTTAACTTTTACTGTTTCTCATAATGCAATCAGAGAATATGACTTGGTTAATTCCTTGTTTTTTAAACGTACTAAAATTTCCTTTAAAGCGAACTATAAGTTCCATACATTTATCATGGAACCTTGATCATAAAGTTAATGCTATGTTTAATGACATCAAATTAAATATTTACTAACTTTATCTTACTACTTATATTCAAATGCTACACTTGATTTTTCTTCTTCTCGAGTTATCAGAGACCGCTGCAGATTAAATGCTCCACCTTAGCTGGGTTTACAGCAATTCTCTTTGAAGCCAAGGACACTTTGCTTTCGTGCACCCTTTGCTAGATTATTCACAATGCTGTTATCTTCACCTGGTCACTTAATCATCAAAGAGTCAAACACGTATGATGTGCCAGATACTTTTCTGGGATGTGGGAACGCAGCAGTGAATAACCCGTCCGTATGGGGCTTCTACTCTAGAAGAAGAGGAAAAGAGGACAAATTAAAATAAGTAAAAGAGAGTGTTCCAGATGCTTTCACGTATATTCTGAAAGCCAAGAACATTGGCTGACAGAATAGAGATCTGATGAAGTATTATGAACCAGTCTCTGATTAAACACCTTGGAGAATGGCATCGTGTGGAACATGATGGGGATGAAGGGGTCAGGGAAGGTTCAGTTTTAAACAGGGCAGTCAGAAAAGGCCATGGTGAGAAGTTGACAAGCTCAATGACAGAAAGTAAAAGAAAAGGCAGACCACGTGGCTGGCTGCAGGAGGAACAGTAAGTGCAAACACCCTGCGGTCAGAGCATCTTTGTTATGTCTGAGAAACAGTGAGGAGGCCGGTGTGGCTGGAGCAGGGTAATAAGAGAAACAGATATCCAGATGAAGCTTGGGAGCTGTGTTAGCAAGTGTGGAAATTTTGGCTTTTGCTGTGAGTGAGATGGTAAATCACGAAGGGTTCTGAGCTGCGAAGGAACATGCACGGACTTACATTTCAGAACTGCACTGTCAAATATGGCAGCCACTAGCCACTTGTGGTTATGTTAATTAAAATTTAAATTAACTAAAATGAAAGAAAATTGAGAATTCAGGTCCTTGGTTGCACTAGCCCCATCTGAAGCACTCAACAGCCACATGTGGGGAGTGGCAACTCCGGAACATCACAGAGCTAGAACATTTCCTTCATCACTGAACATTCTCCTGGGCAGTCTATCCTGAAGGGTTCCCCTGGCAGCAATACTGAAAACCGACCGCCGCAGAGCACGGAGGCAGCAGGAAGAGCAGCGAGGAGGCTACTGATGACAGATGGTGGCCTTCGGGGCCACAGCGAGCAGTGGGGGAGGGGACAGTGACCTGACTGCAGAGAGATTCAGGGGATTAGCCGTGAGCGTCTGCTGACAGCCTGGATGTGGAGCTAAGGGTCAGTTTGTTAAAAGTCAAGTATTATGAACCAACCGGACTTTGTCAATCACCACTTAATTACCATGAGGAATGGCGGGCACTGGGCGGTTGCTGAACGGGACTCGCATCTTGGCTGCTCCACAAAGAATAAGGAAAACTTCAGTTCTGACATGTTTCCCCCCCTTCCTAAAATAAATGGATCTCTAACCCTTCTGCAAAGGAAGGTCATGTGGGAACTGAAAAAAAAAAAAAGTTCAAACTTCCCTAAAGCTGACACATAGTATATGAATCAGTAACCCTTAAAAACTGAGCAATTAACCCCCTCCAAGGTTACAAAGTATCCCTCTAGCAGGTCTAGAAAACCTGGGTGAAGTGATTCTATCCCCTTAACTGAGTGAGTACTGGAAATGAAAAGTACTCGGTGAACTGCAGTGTCCTTAATTAGTAACAGTAATGGCTACTTACATATTATTTATAAAGATCTCAGATATAATGGTACATTTTCTCTTTTATACCTTAACACAGTAGATGCTTTGTAACTACTTCTGGAAAGAAAAAAAAAAATGAACTCATTCTTCCTACCACTCAGCTTTATATCTCCGTTTTATGCTGAGCTGGCCAAGTCTCCAGGTGGTAGGAATGTTCGAGTTGCTTTGCTGGGACCGGGCAAACTAATGGGTAAGCTACAATAAAATCCTTCTACTTGGCCTTCAGGGCAACTGTGATAACAGTGGCTACAAATACCTGCTTCTCTCCCGTTTTCAGCTCCTCTGGCGTGCTTTGATGAAATAGACAAATTGGTAGTAGGGTCACTAGCTAAAGGATGCCAGGATGAAACAAAGCTAATGTCACTGTAGGGCAAAAATCAGGAACAGAAGACCAAAATGTAATTTTACCAGACAAGGGAAAACTCATAAGATGAAAATGACAATTATAACAGATTTGATTGAACCTCAATTATTACCAGTATTCCTTATCCTAAATTCCTTATCTTTGGTGGGGCCGGCTGGAAGTTAATAGTGTACATTACTAGTTTGACCACACCTGCCACGTAAGAACAATCATTCCAAACAGAAGTCGGAGTCGAGGTAGTTCGCTCAGTTCAATATGGCACCAGCGCCTTAGTACCTTGCACTGGAAATGTACCCTGTTCTAAGTCCTATCACAGCAGGAGTAATGTTAACAACAGAAGTAGTACTAAAAATTGTAATGATTCTCACACTGAAATGACTTGAAACTACATGGTCCTTGAGTTCAAAATGACATGTAACTGTTACCATGTATTTTAATCACCTAATTTAAGGAAGTCAGAAATTAGTCCCAAATAAGGAAATGAGAAAACAAAGACTATAGCTATCAAGTAGGCGAGCCAGGAAAAGACAAAAGTTTTTGACTCACAGAACAGATCTCTAGTTCTGTATGCTGAAGTGAATAAAGATTCACCAGTTTAATGTTCATAAATAGGGCTGCCAGCATTTGCCCTTATAGGAGATTTCTGGCACCACTGAAAACCAAAACACCAAAAAAAAAAAAAATCCATTTAAAATTACAATAATTTGATGGCCTAAATGTAGTTCCTGTCCATTTTTAGATTAAAAAGTTTTGTTTTTTTTTTTTTAAACTAACAACAACAAAAAAGCTTTTTAAAATACACACAGGTCAGCCGAGACTCTGAGTCAATGGTCTGTTTTCTTTCTAGCCAGTAGACACCATTAAAAGTTATAAAACTCTAACAACTGTTTTCATTTCTCTCTCTTTCCAATCACTCTGATAGCTGCAATGTCTGAAGAAGTTCAGGATCTGTAAAGCCCGTCACATTACAGAAACATGTCTCCCTAAACGGAATGTGAAATTCCAGTAATTGAAGTGATAAATCTAGTGTTTTCTGCCGGGTACTTTTGATGATAACGACAGTAGTAAATTAGGAAATATTCTGTGCTGTTATATCATGGTAAAAGCCTTTCCATTACCTGTTGTCAGTCACTGGGGATGGGCAAATAACTCAGCTGTCAATCCACCTAGAAAACCCGAAGTTCTGTGAATGATCAATAAAGAACAAATATATACAAACTCTCCATTATCTTCATCTAATTCTGTAGACAAGTCTACGTTGTTTTCTTTCCCTGAACTGGAGCCCATCTCATTTATTCAGAACCAGATCGGGGATCTAGGACTATTTCATTGTTTTACTGCTCGTTACATGTCACCTTGTTTTCAAACAGTCCATGAGTGCCCCAGTCCAGTAAGACGTCTCTGTGCCGGGCTGCCGAGGGCAGGTTTACACATGATACAGACTTACCTGAATTACTAGTAACTGTAACCTCCATTTCCTTATTGATTTTTCAGCTGAAATATTTGTTGCCTTATGTTTTCTACTTTAAAAGTCTGTTCTTTAGCATTTCTTCAGATCATGCAGAAATATTCTAGAAGCTATATCCGTTCACATTTTTCTGAGTAACAGCAAAAGCGAGAGGACATTAACATTCTCTCTCAAATGAGCTCACTCAGAATCTATAGGGGAAGGAAACAGATAATCTTGTGTTTTGACTAAAACAATTAATCTGTTCAGGCTCCATCAGCTTCCACTTCAGCGTATTTGTCTCTGTTGTCGAAGCGAGGTAACAGGAGGTGTGTTTCGTAAGTCACTAGGAAATTTCCACCTCGCTGGTGTGAGCAGCTACTTTTGCTGGAGCACGACACCCACAGACTGACTCCCTTTTCATCTGCACAGACCTGTTTAATTCTTACAAGTTTCAAAGGAAGAAAAAACAGCAATAAGGATAAATTATCTTTAAGTTTTACTTTCAGCTCGGATTAAAAAACAAACAAGTAAAAGTACTTGAGATGTCAATGGAAAAGATTAATGGAGACAAAGTAACTCATGTCCCTTACCCTCAACACATTAAACTTCACTCATCACATATTTTATTTTGGTTGATGGTTTAAAAATGGCCAAAAGAAAAAGAATCTGACTACTTAAGAGGATAAGTGGCAAGATTAGAGGAATCATTTATCTGGAATGAAAAGCCCTGATTTGGTTAAGAATGTGCAATTGTGTGTATCTTTATTAAAAGCAAACTCAGAGTTACTTGGAGGAAGATAAAAAGAAAAGTAAGCAAGAAGATGACTTAATCTTCAAGAAGGCAGGAGGAATGATGTCCGCTGGAGCGAATTAAAGTGGGGGCGCGTAGTGCCAGCTGCCAGGAGCAGGACGAGGGGCCACCTGAGAACATTAGAAGCCAGAAAGAGTATAAGGATCTGGAGCACCAAACCCCAGAAAGTCATGTCAGTGACCAGGTACTCAACCGATACACAGACCCTCTCATGTCTTAATTCCCTTAAATCCAAAAATAAAGACCGCACCTAACTTCCTTTAGAAAACATAAAACTTTGGAAACCCGAATGAGGGGACGCACGAGGTGAACACGCTGATTACCAAGCTTGTTCTGTTCCCCTCGCGCCATCGTAACTACACCGGGACCCGGCAACCCAAACAAGCCCACGCTCATCTGGGAGCAGTTACATGAAGTTCAAGGCTTTTCCTCCGAAAACACAAAAGCTTCAATAGAATTTGACCTGCAATCTGAAGTCTTTTGGCAACAGAAATGTCGAGCACTGAACAAATCTCAAGAACTCCGGCTAAACCAAGATACTCCACAGGCTGACGGCCGGAGCCTAAACGGACCGATGTAATGCTCGGGACGTCATTTATCTGCAACTACAAAAGGCAAAACTCAAGGAAACACACAGGCAAAAGTACAAGGCACACAGAACACTTGCTTAATTTATTTCTGGGAGTATATGCACTTGAGGAACAGTTTTATCAGAGCCTTTAGGGGTCCCAGGTGGTCCTGTGAAGGACGTGAATGAGGGCCGGTGGACCATGCGTGCGCGGACCTTCCTGCCTCGCCACCCGGAGGGAGGACATTACGCTCCCTTGAAGCAGGATCCCAAGCCTCTCCAATTAACACATATTTCACTAAATGCGAATCCTTCTGTTTTCACCTTGCTTCATGGGCAAAAATCCAGGGAACATTTCTGCCGCTTTCTTTCCTCTAGTAACTAAACCACATGTTTTTCTCTCTTAGACAAAGCCTTTTGGGGGCTTTTTATTCAAGAGGAATAAAGGAGGGAAGGAAGGGGTGTGCTCCAAAGTAAGGAGGGATTCTTTTCTCTGCTGCCATTTGAATTTGTCGTTAAAAGTGCAAAGGAAAAAAAACAACTCCTCATCACTTAATAAATATGGATCTACAACAATTCCTGCTGTGAACATCACGTCTTCACTGAGAAAGAGAAAAACGAGTTTCTCCCAAACCTTTATTTGAATTTACACGGAACACACTTTCCTAAAATTGCCCACATGTCACTGCATCTATTTTTCTTTTTAAATCAGGCATTAAATATGCATCCTGACTCCCACGTAGGCAATCTGCAGCACAGCGAAATGACTGTGTATTCAATTATAGGCTAAATAAATATAGCAAACATTAGGGGAAAAAGTTTCCAAGTCTATGGGCACCATGCAGGGTCTCCTTCGCCCCCTGCACAATCGGGGGCTCTGTGTCAAGTGCTGCCATCACACGGGCCATGCCCCAAACCTTCTGGGAGCCATCGAGGAAACGGGCCTCTTCTGTAGTTAGACACTGGGTCAGTTTGGAAAAGAAAAAGAAAAAAAAAAACAAACTTCTCTATGGAGCTAGTTGATGAATCTAGCATGTACTTAAAGTGAAAACAGGTTACTTTAACGAATAAGCTGCTCACAGAATAAGGTATTTACATCCCCCCTTTTCTATTACGAAATTAGGTTAACACTCCTGTAACTAACTGAATTGCAAAATAGCAAATTCACAACAAAGTTGGGATTTTTTTCCTTCATCCTTGTTCAGCGGCAGAGGTTTTCAGAACAAACTCCACCGAGATGCAGGTCCCACTGCCGTCGTGGGGACCCCCCGTTTCCAACCTTTCTATTATTATGGACCTAGTTCTGGTTTTTAATAATTTGGAAGAAAGAGTTTTGTTTGAAGTCACTGCTACAAGCCTTCTGCAAAGTTCAGTTAAAACTGGAAAACACCTTCAGATGGAGATTGAAATGATGATAAATCATGGAGCCTCCCACACCGGGTTCCCCCAGAGACTGCCAGTTCCCCTGCCTGTTCCGACGGGGCGCAAGAGCCTGACGGTGTCCATCATAGCTCAGTCACGAGGGGACGAAGTGGGGGCCACCGACAGGACTCGTGGAAGTACCGCTAACAGCCTCTGGCACCAGGGCCCTGCCGCCACAGCCAACAGCCAGCCATTTGCAGGAGCCACTAACTTTACTGTTTAAATGTTATCAATAGCCAGGTACGGACTTCTTGCTGAAGGTTTAAAAAAGCGTTTTAATATACCACATAATAAATATTTAGACACACTGTGAATTTAAATCCCACACTTCTTAATAAAGATTTATGTAGATTTTACTTGGCTATTAAAAAACCTTCCCAAACACAAAAAGTCCATTTGTCATTGGGCAAAATTTTATACAGAAAGTAGTCCAAACAAATAGACCAGATTTGCCCCGTAATTTATAATTTCCTCTTATAAGTCTTTCAAAGTGGAATTACGATGCAAGTTGCAGTTTATAAAAATGGTAGTACCATTTAAGTAGACTCTACTTGATCACTTAAAAATACTCGGAAGAAAAATCCAATATTTATTCTCTCTTCAACAGATATGCATTACACGCTGCTTACAAGTGTTTTCTTTGGTAAAATATTTAAATGGATCGGTATTTTCTTACCACCTTCCTTCTTTTCCTCTGCCACTCGGATTCATGCTGTGGTAAGCAAAGTTTTCCTGTGCAACAGTATTTAACCAAGCACTGTTTGTAGTGGTGAAGGGAAGCCCACACGTGCTTATGTAAGGGAAGCCCGAGCGTGCTTGTGTAAGGAAAGCGTCAAATGCACTGTGGTGTGCTCACAGTGTTACGTGTTGTGCACTTATTCAGATGAGTAATTACATCTGCAACTCCCGACTGAGAGGGAGAAAGCAAGTTACGGGACTACTTCCCAAAGCGGAGATGAGGGGCACGAGCTTTCACTCGCGCAGGAAGGTGTGGTACAGGCCGAGCTGTGAAGAAGATTTGGGGACTGTGAGACAACCTTTGTGTGTGTGTGTGTGTGTGTGTGTGTGTGTGTTGTTTCACTGTTACAAGTCAATTATCGGATGAATTTAAAATTTCTAATAAGGAAAATGAAAACAGAGCACAAACCAAGAGTGGCTTATTAACAGAGGACTCAGATTTTAACCCACTAATTCCCCGCCCATTTCCCAGGTGCTTAATTCCCATCAAGCCTTCTGCTCCAGGCGTGACGTAAGATAAAGTGCAGCTTCCTTAGGGGATGCCAGGTTCCCGGTTAGGGTTACGAGCGTTTGAGTGTACTTGACAAGGGACAGTTCAGTGCCAGCATGATAGAGAACGTTTCAGAAGCGTTCCCTGACCACCCGTCTCCCCTCCGGAGAGAAAACACGGCGGCGGCAGGGGAGGGAGGGAGAGAACCCTAAGCAGGCCCCACGCCCAGCCCGACATGGTGCTCGACCTCGGGACGCTGAGACCATGACCTGAGCCAAAATCGGGAGTCCTACGCCCAACCAAATGAGCCACCCAGGCACCCCAAGAGCAGTGTTTTATAGATGGAAGACGTATTTGCTATCCAAATGAGTGCTTTTCCTTACGTAAAACACCCACTTAGACCCTTACCTGGGACGTACGTGAAACCTGTGTTAGTCCAATACACAGGGCAGAGATGTCTGTGGCAAAAGGGCCCCCCCATTCTCAGGTGAGTCAGGAGGGGTGGGGTCGTTCCCTGAGGGCCCACCATGCTGCCCATCAAGAGAACCTGGGAATGCACGCCTACAGCCTTCCGCACATGGCATTCAAGGGTGGATGCTGATTCCGCCAGGGCTGGAGCTGCAGAACGCAGGGCCTCCAGGTCTGAATGTGCATCCTGCTTGGATGCAAAACACAAACACCTGGGGGCTCAGAAGCACCACAGACACCACAGAAACGAGGCTTGCACTTCTAAGGGCATTGGGCACCAGAAGCGATAAGGAAAATCCCCCAGGGACCCACCTACTATTCTGGTGACACGGACCGCGGGGCTTCGCCAGGTGTGCACCAGACTCCGCAGCCAGCTATCCACCTCCTCCGTTCTGCCGCGGGCCCGCAAGTCTCTGGGTGGCCCTTCCAACACGGCACACCTGAGCAGCCCATCATCGAGGGCCCGGTAGGGACACGCGCCCCTGCCCCTCTCTCGGCAAACCTCACGGGCAGGAGCGGCCAGACAGCGACTGGAGAGCCTCGGAAGTCGGACCACGCTTCTCCTCCATCTGGGAACCCACGGTCAGAACGCAGCTACGGCCATGACCAGGAGCCTCCCCCGGAGTCCAGGAAACACCATCACAAAGTGGTTTCGGGTAACGCAGTCTCTTCTACGCCAGTGCTTCTTCCTGATTTTCACTCCATGTGCTTTGAAGTTTACTGTATTTCTGCACCGGTTTTCCAGATGAACTCCTCAGCTCCCGATTAAGGCTAACATACAGGTTTACATTAGGAAGGGATAAAAAAAATGCAAGCAAGGCTCCAAGTGTTTGGTAGCAAGGGGGCTTGAATTATAACTTTTAATTAATTAGTGCAGAGAAGGTGGAATGAGATCCAAGAAGACTGTTTTTTATCCATCAATTACTTGATTCCCATTTACTCTCCCGCCATCCTTTCCCTGCTTAAAAATGTCAGGCGGGCGAAGCTCTTGCCCGTCACTCATGTCCTCAATAGCCCACCGCACGCCGCACACCGCACGCCGCACACGCCTTGTGCCCCCGAGGTTGCCCTCTTGTGGACATTACTGCGGCTCCTCGCTGGCGGAGCTCTTGCTCAAGGGCCCCAGTTCAACACGGGGTCTTCAGGAAGCCTTCTTGCCCAAACTGCTCATCTCTGAACTCCTGGAGGTCTGGGGTCCTGTTTCCCTTGAAAGTCGTTCTCCCGGGGACAGAGATAATTGCTCACAGAACTTTCTGGCTGCCTCATCGCAAGTAAACAGTGTGTGGGGAACCCCCCTTCTCAGAGAGTGACCTTTGGTCTACAGTTCTTTGTCACAGTCCCGGTCGCTGTCCCTCCTTCTTCCCCACTGGTCACTATCCAAATTCCCACACGTCGTCTCCAGAATAAGCTGTTTTCAAGTAAGAGAATCGGCATCAGGTTTATAATTCCAGCTGGATAAGAAGTTTCGCTTTTCACTTCTGAGCCACCTCCCAAATTCACAGTTTTGTTTGTTTGTTTTTGTTTTTAAGTCACAGGTCCCTGTAAAAGCAAGGGCCCTTCCTGGCAGGGGTGAAGCCCGAGCGTTTAGACTGTGGGCAATAACCCAGAGATGAGGCTGTCCACCTTCGAGTCTGAGTCCCCAAGACACCGCCGGCAAGGGAGGCCGAGGGGGAAGGGCTTAACGGAGCCTGGAAACTGCGCCGGCAGCGCACAGGGATGGGACGCCTGGTGGACTCGCCCACTGGGGACGCTCCCGTCAGCATCCAGGCTGCCTCCCCCAGAAGGACTGAGGGGCGGTGACCACCTGACACCTGCGCAGCATCCACCGAGCCAACGGGAGCTGCTCACGGACGCTGGCCGGGCCCTGCCGCGCACGCTCTCCTCCGCCGAAAAACTGATCACTCTCGCTTCACAAAGCTCAGTTTATGAAATGCCCTTGAGATCTGCCTTCAGGCTGGCTTCTTTCATTCCCCTCTTCCTTCCTCGATACGGGGCTCAGAAACACAGGACTGCTTAGGAGCTGGGTTCTGCACTCAAACCCCCGGAGCTCAAATCCAGGCTCTGCCACTGGTACCCTGAACGCGTGAGTTCACACTCTGCGTGGACTGGCCGTACTGTGAAGCAGGGCCAGTAACGCTCCTACGGTAGCTACTGTGAAGATCAGACGGTTTGCACACATGACAAGCTTATCACAGTGCCCGGCATGGTGAGCGTCAACGAGCTATTCTTTTAGCTGGCCACCGTCACAGAATTCCTAGTCTCCCCTAATTCACCCTCATAAAAGTCATTTCAAGTTATGCCAACACTGAGCTAGGAATCAAGTCCCTGAACAAGAAATGCATAGTTTAATTCTCCTGGAGCTGTTTATATTTAAAAATAATGGTGCACCTGGGTGGCTCAGTGGGTTAAGCCTCTGCTTTTGGCTCAGGTCATGATCTCAGGGTCCTAGGATCAAGCCCCACATCGGGCTCCCTGCTGAGCCTGCTTCCCCCCTCCCCCCACCTGCCTCTCTCTGGCTATTTGTGATTTCTGTCTGTTAAATAAATAAATACAATCTTGAAAAAAAAATAAAAAAATAAAAATAGGTCTGTTACCAACTGTGTGTCCGTCAGAGTGGACCACACGGGGCTGATGTCCCTGAGCTGGGGGACTTTCATTTCATTCACTCATCCGTGTGCTAGACATTACAGTTTGTTACTTCCCTGTCTACCACTCATTACTGGTGGATTAAAATATGTGGGACTAGGGGCCCCTGGGTGGCTCAGTCTGTTAAGCGGCTGCCTTTGGCTCAGGTCATGATCCCAGGGTTCTGGGATCGAGCCCCGCATCGGGCTCCCTGCTCAGCGGGGAGTCTGCTTCTCCCTCTGCCTGCTGCTCTGCCTACTTGTACTCTCTGTCAAATAAATAAATAAAATCTTAAGAAAAAAAAAATATGTGGGACTACCTGTAATGTGTCAAACAATCAGCTCTGAATTAACAGGACAGAGTTCAGTGGCTTGATATAAGAAAAATAGACAAAATAAATAGGTCTTCCGTATGCCGACAAAAATGAAATATCAGTAAAATATAATTGAAAAATTCTGTACACCATTGCTACCAAAATATTTACTCTACAGGGAAAACAACTGATTGAAGGACCAAAAGCTGAAGTAGATGGTGAGAAACAGTGCTCTATAAAGGAACTTTTAAAATTAAAAAGATGATAATTTACTTGCAATGTATTCTTCTTTATTAACATATAATGTATTATTAGCCCTGGGACACAGATCTGTGAATCGTCAGGCTTACACACTTCACAGCACTCACCATAGCACACACCCTCCCCACTGTCCACAACCCAGCCACCCTCTCCCTCCCCCCCTCCCCCTGGCAACCTTCAGTTTTTTTTGTGAGATTAAGAGTCTCTTATGGTTTGTCTCCCTGCCGATCCCATCCTGTTTCATTTTTTCTTTCCCTGCCCCCCAAACCCCCCACCCTGCCTCTCAAATTCTTCATGTCAGAGAGATCATATGATCATTGTCTTCCTCTGACTGACTGACTTCGCTCTGCATAGTTCCCTCTAGTTCCATCCACGTCGTCTGCAATGTGTTCTCGAAGAACGTATGGGAGAAGAGAAATGCCGGGACTCTGTCCTCCTGATGGTTAAGAGAGAACAACCTCACAGGCGGGACAAGACAGGTGGTGCACGGGGCGGGACAAAGACCCCGGAGAGAAGATGAAAGACGCACGGGCGCGGAGCTGGAGGGGCCGGGAGCACTGGAGCCATTCAACAGACACGTGCTGCCTCCTTCCGGTGACCTACGAAGGGGGGGATCCACAAAATCTCCACGGGCACCACGACGCCCAAAGGTCCTGTCTAACCTCCCCAAGCATGGCAGACGAGGACCTCCACTATTTGTTCCTAGTTTGCCCTTGTAGTCTCACCCCCACACACTCCCCAACGTAAGGCCTTTTTCCAGCCATGCCGAACTGAGCCACTTTGCACCTACGCATTCCGGGGATGACTCCGGCTAAGAATTCTGCCTACCTGTCTACAAAACACCTTCCAAACCCAGCATCTACCTCCACAGCTCCCCCTGCCTGCGGCGAGCCGAGCGAGCCTGTGTGTGTGCCCCTGTGGCATCTGAGACGACTTTCCCTTCTGGCACGTACTGTGCGGCAGAGGACTTACCGCTACCACGCATCGTCTCCTCTCCTGCAGACGGAGAGCCTCTCAAAGGCCGCGGCTGTCTCATTCTGCATGCCCTGCATTCTCTGGTTGCGGTGCTTTTAAATTATAGATTAATAACAAGGAGAAAAGCTAAAAGCCCATAAACATCAGGCAATGTAGAACAATTTAAAATAACTCCAGAGACTGCAGAAGAAATCCAAATGGAAATCAGAAAACGTTTAGAGCTGAAAGATTTCAGAAGTTTCTAGAATACTAAAACTTGGAAGTTGCAGCTAAGGCGTTACTCAGAGGGAAATTCAGGTCCTTCAGCACTGGTGCTTATAAAACACAGAAACCAGACAAGTGATAAGCATTCAGCTTGAGAAGTCAGGGGAAAAATGAGTAAACCAAAAAGTAGAAAGAAGGAAACAAGGCCTAAGAACAGAATTTACCCAACATAAAACAAAGCGTAATGGGAAGAAGCTGCTATTTTGAGGAGACCAATAAAACTAACAAACCACTCTCGAGCAATGAGACAGGGAGCACAGAGGATGACATTCGCGACGCGAAAGGGACACACCGAGGGACACACCAAATACATCAGCTCAGAGGCCCGTCCTGAAACGGGCCTTGCCGAAGTTGACCCACCATGCCTTCGCTACAACTTCTCGTTCAGATCCCACACTTCATTCAGCAAATGGCAATTCTTATAAAAAGTCAGTCCTATGTTCTAATAAAGAATCAAAACTCCTCTGGACCCACCATTCACTTCAGTTTTCCCTAACACATTTCCAAGTCAGAGGGTAGGGCACACCCCACCGGACAACGTCGAGCATGTCACACTGTGCCACAAGCCAGCCGGCACTCTCAGAAGCGTGCAGGTATTTAACACTTCCAGAAGCTTCTAACTTACTCACGGATGCTAACTTACAAGTGTGCATGACTGAGAAGAAAACAATTATGTGTATAACTCAGGGGAAAAAAGACTTAAAGCTTAGTTTAAGGAGACAAGAATTTAAGTTTAAAATTCTGTTCTACGGAGCAGAAATGTGGACGAGCAGTCATGTTCAAATACATCGACACCTGTAAAGACCTCAGAAAAAATAATACAATCCATGCCCAAAGTTTTTAATCTCATTAATTAAAATAAAATTTCCAAATAGCTTAATCTTTTTCTTTTAAAAAAATAAATCTTTTTAAAGTTAAAATTCTAAAATCACCCATTCAATGAAAATATGCCAGCTAAGTTTGGGACGGGGTCTGGGCCGAATTCGGTGGTTCAACAGAAGACCTCATACGAATAGCAGCTCTAAGGTTGTGGGGAGGGGGCAGGAAGCAAGTTCTTTTGTTTTAGAGACCAGAAATGCAACAGAAACAAAATACAATAAAAAATGAAAATTCAGGTACAGGAATTATGCATTTCATACTGAATAATTATTTCTGTACTGCCCGTAAATCCTCTCTGGTAAGCTGTGCATCTAAAACTCATCGAACTGCCAAGGGGTAAACGTGGCTCCATCCATCAAGCAGCCACTTGACAAATACATTCCATAATAGAAGTTTATTTTTATGGGAGGCTGAATCAAGGACTTTCCCATGCATACAAAAACTTGTCAAAATTATTTATGAGTCTTGCTGAGACACACAATATGTCATATCAAACTCCTATTTTCCTTCCAAGCACAGACTGTCAATATCTCCGCTACTATCAATAACGCGCGGCCCCACCGAGGGAGGCCGGCAGGAGCGGAGGTCATGTGCGCCCGCCGGCCGCGGCTGGAACCGGTCCCCGGCCGCCGCGCAGCTGTGGGCAGGCGATTTACCACCTCGGGGAGGTGCAGTGTAGGTAAGTGCCGGGGACTGCATTCAGAGACTTTGCAACATAAAGTAAAATGGAAACATATGCTTGAAAAATTATGGTTGATTATGGCTGATGTAAAACAAAAATAACAAGATATTTCTTCTTTCATCTTGCTCAGGAAATATTAGTTAGGGCTGATAAAACAAACACTTGAAAATCATGCAAATGGCCCATCCCCACTGAAGCTGCCACCCTGAAAGACTGTTACGATGGCCTGAGTCAGAGGGAATGCGGGGGTCTCTTGAAGGTGAGAAGTCGGCCTCGTAAAGGCGACATGAACTTGGTTCTGCCCCTCCCGATACTGCTACCATTTTATTTCATAAGGAAGCATTTGTTTTAGTGAGTTCGGCCTTTCTCTGCTCTGTCACTGTCCCCAGCCTGGGAATAACATTAAATGGCCTCTGAGATAAGCTACGGCAGTGGGAAAACACATTCTTATTTTCCAGCTCTCGGGCGATGGAAACGCCAGGTTCCCACCGTGAATTAGCCCCGGAACAAGCTGGATATAGCAAAGCCCACATACTCCTCCGAGATTCCCCTACTCTACGAGGAAGTGCGTTTTACCGCTGCTGTTCCAAGCCTGTGCTATGGCACAAGCCGTGGCAAAGCTGAGAAGCCACGAGTTGATCACGAGACCAGAAGCGACTCCCACACCACAATGGCTACGATGGTGGCACTGGGTAGGCGGAAAGTGGGAAAGAGGGGGGTACTGGCCACTTACTTCAGCCTTTCAACACCAACAGAAATACGCAGTTGTGAAACCCACGTCAGGATTCCCTGTCTACGCTCCTCCCACCTGCATGGGGCCAGGGGAGACAGTCAGCCAGAATGCTGACAGGTTAGTGGCCCGTGTCACCTGTCCGGTGGGAACCTGCGAGTTCCTAGCCCAGGATGGTCACCAGATGCCCCCACAGGAGCAGACGACCCCGGGGACTCTGCCCTCAGGGCGAATGACAGAACTGTAATCACTGTGCCCATCTCACCTGGTCACAAGGATTTCATTCCAATTCGATTTTGGAGACTAACACACAATACAGAGGACAGAATGTGTGCACTCAGTCTCCACTCAGAGGGGACAACACAAAAGTGAGCAGCCAGGCAGGCATGCCAGGAGCGTAGGGTGTTCTCCCCTGACTGTTTTGTGAATTCATGAAGGTCCTGATATATAAAAGTGACTTCTGTTTTCTGGAATGCCTACATTCACTATTAACAAAAATGGGTTTGATGACAGATTTTTTTTGGTATAAGTATGTCCTAAATATTGTATTATTTGTTGTGTTTCTAAAACTCAAATTGAACTGTGAGTCCTACATTTTTATTTGCTCTGAGGACCCCCAATACAGGGTTTAGGAAAACAGCGTCTCTCTTCCTCTTCTACAGCAGACAGAAAATCAGGTTGAAGAGCCACAGTTTGCATTTCAGATGACTTAGGTATGGTTATATTATGTGGCTTAAATACAGTGTTTCCTCCTGCACTTATTACATATAATCCTTTAGTATTGTTGGTACCTTAACAACCAGCACTTTTCATTCCTACTTAACCTGAGATTGTGCTCTTTGTCCAGAAAAGCCGCTGACTGCTGTCTAATGACAGTTTGTAATTTAAAAAAAGGAAAAGGAAGGTCTTCTTTCTTTAACAGATATGCATAAAACACCCAACTTTCTGGCTCCAAGTCTATGTTAACACCTTAAGGTTCTCAGCTCACTGCCAAGTTGGAAGCAGTTCATAACACCACGACATTCCAGGTCTATGAGCTCATTTACTCCTCTCCCAAGCCATCTTGGACGTGAATGATCACATTCGTTTTTCCCACGAAACTACCAACTGCTTAAGCTTCTGCTTAATTTATTCCCATTCTGTTTACCTACCTTCTCAATCTTCCTCTCTCCTTAGTAAGTCAATTTTTCTCTTTTCCACTTAAAAAAAAAAAAAGTCACCACAAATACGCAACACCGGACTAATCCAAACAAACACAGGTGTGTGGAGTGTAAAAGGTCTGTGCCCTTCAGGACCCTGTGAGTATGTCAGTCTGCGTGCAAACATGCGTACATGGTTTACATTTTTGTACATTGGATCTACCGGTTTCGGCTTTGAGTCTCTTCCACAGTGTATGACGCATTGCTGGAGTGACTTCTTTCCCGGAGCCTTTCTCAGTGACCCGCCCATGCTGATCTCTGGTGCTGAACTCTTACCATTACAGCCCACATTTCAAAGACACTCTACCCTCCCTGCCCCCAAGTGCCCACTTCCTTCTTCCTTCTGTGTGAGGAACTCTGCTGGCTACTGGAGAAGCAAGCACACTCGAGGCCTGGCTCCCGCCCCCAGGAGCTGAGGGTCAGCGGGACCTCACGTGACCGTGACGGGCACTGAGCACTCTGAACAGAACTGACCCACTTTTGGCAGGGACTTCTCAAAGACAATTCTGGAAGCAACAACTAATAATCTGCACTGGGATGGGGGGGTGCAGAGGGAGAGACTCCGGGAGGCTATGTTACTGCACCACACAAGAGGCCCCGAGTACTTTAACCTGGTGTTGGTGCCATCATTCTGGTTAGTATCATCGTTCTCCAAGCACCTTACGTGCACCCGTCCCGCCTTTCCCGCTGAAGCACCAGGAGCTCGTGCTTACCCGTGCTCCACAATGCTCCGGGCCTAGCGTCCATCACCAAACAAGCAGGTACCCACAGATACTAATTACGACTCAACAGTGAAGACCAAATTTTCATTAATAAAGTGCATCAAAACTTTCAGCAGAAAAAAGGGAGCAAATGGAAGCAGAACAAGGGGTGGCTCCTTCGTGAACCTCCCGGCATGGCTGCTGCCTTCGCCCTGTGACCACAGGCCAGATTTGTCCTCAAGCAGTTGTTGTCTTGTGAGGACTCTGACACACACACAGCTTTTATTCTGGAAACTACTGGTTTAAATCACATGAGGTTGATGAGGTTGAAAGACTACGAAGACAAAGACGCTGTGCCTTGACCAATATGGTCACTTCGGCCTCGTGACAAGAGAAGGGGCTGTGACAAGCGAGCAGCGTTCACCCTCCGCGGTACCAACACTTCACGGACTGTGAAGCCCTTTACAGCGAGTCTCTGTTTAGTCTCCCAAGAACCCTCTGAGCTAGGACGACATCACGCCATTTAAAACTGATTATTTCAGAGCAGACAATATATTTACCTGGTTCAAAATTCAAAAGGCACAGACGAGGCTATAGGAAAAACAAACATAAGAAAATCCAATAAAAGTAGATAATGATCTAAATGTAATGTATAGAAAAGAGAAGCGGGTATGATGGAAAAAGAAAAGGACTTTAGGGAGAAACGGACCAGAGGGGAACGATGCTGGGGGTTCTGGCCACGCCAGGTCCTCCAGGGGAGGGACAGGGGATCTTCCCACGTGGAAGCAGGCAGGAGGCAGGGACAAGGCTGGAAGACAGATGCAGACGTGAAGGGCTCTAGGAACAAGTGGTTTCCCTTAATCCAAAAAGTGATTTTATTTAGCACCGTCCCGTTGCTTTGGCTGAGCCAGGCTGGTCAAGTAAAGAGGAAGGAAAACGGCCCCTGCCCAGGAGAATTACAATCAAGAGAAACAAGAGCGCAGGGAAACACAGGATACTTAAATACCCCGTTCAAGGCTTGTGTTCGTATTGCAGCCCTCCTGTGGATGGGACCTTGGGACAACAGTCCCACTGGTGTCAGTCCCACCCTAGAGCGGGCACCCGGGTTCCTCGTCTTGAAGATGGAGCAGCACAAACGTCACATGCACGGCAGAGACCACACGGATGGACGAACGCGGGAGAGACCGGTGCAAGATGGGCACACGCGTGGGGTGTTAGAGTCGGAAAACCACGGAGGTCAGTGGAGAGTAGCAGGAGCGAGGGGAGGCCGGGTGGGAAAGCGTCTCAGGAAGTGAAGTCCTCAGAGCAGACAAGAGAAGGGCCCGCCCGGAAGGCTGGGGGCCGCCCCGGCACGACCGGGGAGCTGCGGGGCTGTACCTCGGGCATGTCTGTCTGAGGCCACTGCCAGGTAAGCAGTGCCCTTGGGTGCGGTCACCATGCTGGCCCAGAGGAGCAGTTGGCTGGCCGGCAATGCAGGGAGAGCTCGGGCGCCATGGTGCAGCCCAGGTAGGGGGCACGGCAGTGGCAGGAGCAAGCCATCGAAGGTGACCACAGGACATTTACATAATTTCCATACACGCCCACTGGAGTGGTCAACAGGAGAGAAGTCAGCCAGTGTAACACAGCTGTGACGCATCGGGGAGCAGATGTGAGGCGGAAAGCAAGACCCTTCCCTGACGGAGAGGACACGAGCTGCCCGCGTGCGAGCGTCACTGTGAACGGGAAGAGGAGCAGCCCGAAGGCAGTCTTTCATCCTGAAATAGATGCTTACAACGCCGACCCTCATACTTTTAGGGACAAGAAAAGGGCCATGGCTGTCACATCATTTGCTAACAGGGCCCAGGTGGTCAAGTCCCAGACGTTCCAAAGTACAAACTACGATGATATTAAAATTCAGTTGCAAGGGTCAAAATCACCCTCTCATGGGATGGAAATGGTTCCAGAGAACAAAATCCCAAACTCACATGGGGGCGGGACTTTTTAACTTTATTTTCTAAGCTGCTCTGTGTTCCCTCTGAGCTCCACCTAAACCAGCGCTCCCCCCCCCTTCCCTTTTGTTCCAGCGAGTAACTTTGTTAGCGATGCAGTAGGACAGGCGGTAACTGCAGGCCTGATGCGGGCCCCTAATTGTGAAGCTCTTACGAGGGTTGAACCTGATCATTCACTGAATTGTTGAGTTGATGGGATTCGTGTAGCTGGTTATAAATTGATAATCTAAATTAATTCATTCAAGCAGAAATCGATTTTGTAACTCCTCGAGAGCTTGTAATAAAGCTTACCTCCCACTGCTAGCCGCATTCTCTGTTTCGTAAAGCTGGTCGGAAACAGCTGGGTTCAGGTGACCTGCTAGCTCATTAAATCTGTTACATGTTCCTTCTAGTAAATGATATTAAGCTGAAATGTCCTAACGTTGATTTTTTTTTCTTTAATTTTATGACAGAAATAACCTAATTTGTAACACAAAATAACAATCTCCTTGGATTACTTTGCCTTGTTAAAATATTTTATGCATTTTTCATTTACACAAAGGTAATGGAAAAACACTTAAACTATCTGTTATTTAAACCACAAGAGATATGTTACTGAAAGTCTGATAGCTACAAAAATGATTGTCTCTTCATAGTCTTTACTTTATATCTGTAATAAAAGGCAGACAATTCAATTCATTGGTTAGTAAATAAAGTACGATAGTTTTTATTTTATTTTCTCTGCATTGCTAGAACTAAAATCAGATTGCTTTTTAAATTCATTTAGAAATAAGACTCATTACTTTCCTTTCCTCTTTCTAATCTAAAATGTCTAATGTCCATTCGGATCCTCACATTTTCTTCATCAACAGAAGTTGTAACCTAATTCTAAATCCCATATTAAAAGAATCATTTTCCAAGCTATTCACTCCCTGTGTACTGAGATTGAGTAATGAAATCAGAGCACCTGCCTTTTGTGCATGAGACTATTAAATACTTATTTCCAGTAACCTCCTGATTTCATTTCCTTTCCCTAAATAAATTTTAAAATAAAACCATCCAGGATGCCAGAAGAACAGAGGTAAAATACATCCCAAGGCTCCAAGTGACCAATCATGTTTATTGCTATAAGTGATAAGCGTTTCTCAAATCAGGAAAGGTGACTAATTGGAGCCCTATTCTCCTTCTTCTTGAAAACTCTAACATTTACACAGAGGGGACACACTCATCCATTCTACAGTGTCAAAACCTTTACTACTGTTAAAAATTAAGATAATGCTTGTTGGCCTGCCTTTCCAATAGGACCCGCCTTATGGCAGAGGGTTTATTAAACAGACTGATCAATATAAAATAACAACGCGAAATGTGTGACTAGTTTAACATTGAATGCTACTCAGTTACTATTAAAAATGAACTTAACTGATTTTTCTAAATATTATCCCTAGCACTGAACTTACTGTGTAAAGTTTCAAAAGAATTTAGTTTAAAAATGTCTAAAGACCATCATGACTCATGCAACAGAAGTTAAAAGGAGAATTTTAACATATAAAGAACAAGTGGTTTTATAATCCTAATCTTAAAAGAATTCTTAAAAATTAATTTTTATTTTGAGATGTACATCCCAGGATAAAAACAAACAGCACAACCACTCACTCAAACTGTGTGCAGATTTCTCTGGTCTAACACAGAGTTTCTAAGGGGGAAAAAGGAGAAAAGAGAAGAGGGAGGGCAGCTGACTGCATGTCCTAAGCTAGGGGAGGCAGGTGGCCCCCAAGTCTCCCCGAGTGAGTCCTCTTTTCTCTTGCTTCTCCCAGCCAACCCTCCTCCTGAGTATCTTCCTTATAAAAACATGCAGAGTTCATTGACAACTTCTCTGAAAACTATAACCAAGAAAAAAGGAGGGAAAACAGAAATACAATTGACCTAAGTAGGATAGAAGATAGGATGGTCCAGAGCCACACACACATTGTCAGCAAAATAACTCAAGAATTGAAGGGAAATGCTAATTTCATTTTGGGCCTGCATGGAAGGTTCTGGAACAGTACAGTACACTTGTCTGGATCTGCACGCTTCACACCTCGCCTACCCAAACTGGCCCGGGGCACTCGCTCTGTCTGGTGACAGCAGCAGCTTCCCAACTAGTGTCCTGGCCCGTCTGTGACGCTCCCGCCACTCACGGGCAGCCCCAACGTGGTCTTCAAACGTATGTGATCTTACTGCTGCTCCCGGTGTGGCAGCTCCCACCGCGAGGCCCGTGGAGCCCTGCCCTTCTTCCCTACTTCTCTCTCATCTGCCTGAGACCTCACTGCATGGTCCTTCCAGAAGCTGGTCTCAATACACACCTGAATAACAGAATGTTCAGAAAGGGAACTGCATGATCTTAAATGTTTTTTCACAAAAGAAAACACTTGCAGGCAGTGAGTAAATCAGATTTCCAGCATGTTCCTAAAAAGAACATGGACACAGAACCATGGTTCATCATTCCTATTACACCGAATACCATTCTGCCTCCTGGGAATTCCACTATGAGTGATAAGGGGGAGAAAAGCCTATTACTGATTCGTTGACCTCTGAAAACTAATCAGTAATAGGCTTTTCTCCCCCTTATCACTCATAAAAACTCTAATTTGTCTCTAGATTCACTGTGAATTTTGTTGGAGCCCTTAGCTTACTGCTCAGACTTGTACCCCGAGAAGCACCCCCATTGGGCCTTTTCTCCGATCTCCCTTCCCTTCAGTCCTAACGCCACTGCCATCCTTTGCAAATGGTTTCCCAATCAAGGGACGTGTGTAGCCAGGAGTTCCAGCATCTGAGAATCTAAGCGGTGAGCCTGGAGCCTGGCATATGCATCATGTGACCACCCGCCAACAGCGGCCACTCCCCTCTCCGTGCGTCTGCCTCCCCCTTGCACTGGCCGCACCACCCTACCCTGAACGCTTTACACAGGAACACACCCTCTCCTGACTTTTTGCAGACCTTTCCATGGTTCTTCTCAGTTCTCTCTTCATAGGAAATATACACGAATTTCAGCAAACAGTACCCTGACCCAACTTGGTTTTTACTTCTCGTCACTCTGTAATCAGAAATAATTTCAGGCTTCTGGACAATGTGCAAGCAGGGGACACAGGCCTCGCTCGTGCTTCTGTCTCCTCACTGTGCCGGTATTGTCATTGTCTGCTCCCTCTGGATGTGCACTGATTACTGTTTTCCTTTCTGTAAATCATTCTGGAGGAGGTGTGCAGACCTGACGCTCTCTTACTTGTACCTTTTTCCCTGTGCGTGTCCGAACAGCAGAAGTTTCTCCTCAAATTTCACCAGATGTTCCAGTAATGTAATAAGATTAGGGAGAGCAACAAACAGAAAATAAAAAGGCCCCCAAACCAAAACAAAGAAAAGAATGAAAAACGAGAAATTTCGGTGCCAGATGCGCCCCTGGCCCATGCCCCATAGGCCTAGGCATGCCTGTCCCTCTCCCGTAGGCAGGAACGGTCCCTGTCTCTCCAGATCTATGGTGCTCTGGTCCGAGACGAAGCGTACAGGCCAGTCACCGAGTAGAACCCCCTCCACGTGAGCGGACCCCACTCCAATTACCCTCCGCATCCTCTACCGAGGAAGCACTTCTCACTCATCTCAAGCATCACATCTGGCTCAAAGTACATTTTTCCAACGAGTTCTCCTTTGACGGGGGGAAGGCTGTTGGCTGCTCCTTACTCGCCGCCCATACTGTGGTGCCCTTGGAACACTCCAGCTTCCACCTGATTTTTTAAGACCCACTTGGTTGAGGAACAACTTAGTCAGTCAGTCCGACACAGAAGCGTGTGGTCGGGTGAGCTGGACGAAATGCACGCACTCTCGCAGCTCTCACCAAAAGTAAGATATACAATATCCCACCCCATGCCCAACAGGGTTCCTCGGAACCCCCCATTCCAGCCCCAGATCTGGTGTCTGTCACTGTCGCCTGGGAATGACCGTCACAAGCTGAAAATAAACGGACGCGCACAGTACTGACTCGTTTGTGTCTGGCATCTTAGGCTCAGCGGAAGTTTTCCAATTGATCCACGCTGCTGGACGTGTCAGGAGTCGGCTCACCTTTATCTCCGAGTAATACTCCGCGTGTGGATAATCTGCCTACCCGTCCATCCGTTGATGGGCACTGGCATAATTTTTAGCTTTGGCTATTAGGAACGGAGCTACTATAAACATGCAGATATGAGTCTCTGCACGGACATCTGCTTTCATTCCTCTTGGGTAAATTCCTCGGCCTGGAATGGCTGGGTCATATGGTAAGTAAGTATATGCTTAATTTTATAAGAAACTGTTAAACAGTTTTCCGAACTGGCTGTACCATTTGACATTCCCACAAGCAACGCATGACAATTCCAGATGCTCTACGCCCTCCCAAACATTTGGCATTCTCAGTCTTGTTAATTTGAGCCATTTTAGTGGCTGCAGAGTGGCTTGTCATTATGGCTTTAATTTGCATTTCCCTGATGACTGGTGAGGTTTTAGATCATTTCATGTGCTTTTTTGGCCATTTGGATACCTCTTTTACATATTTTTTCTTTGGTTCTGTGTCTTCTTACAATCAAGCTCTGGTTGTCCTTTGTGTATTCTGGATTCCGGTTTGCTCTCTCAGATATATGCAGAGCGAATACTTCCTCTTAGTCTGTGGCTTGACTTACTTTTTTTAACAGGGTCTTTGGAAGAGAAGTTATCAGTTTTGATGAAGGACAACTGACCGGCGTTTCCTGTAATGGGCTATCCCGTTTGTGTCTTAGTGAAGACGTCTTTACTCACCAAGGTCAAAGAGATTTTCTCCCACATTGTCTCTTAGCAGTTCTACAGGCTTAGATTTTATATTTGGGTCTGTAAATGCATTTCGAGAGTTAATTTCTGTGAAGAGTGTGAAGTAAGGGTCATGATTCTGGTTCCCCCCCCCCCCCCCCCGTATTGATACCAAATATTCCAATGATTTGTTTAAAAAAATAACTTTTTTCCCTTTACAGAAAATCAACTGAGCATGTTATTTCTATCGTTACACCGAGACCATCCTGTCTTGGTTACCAGAGCTTCATAACCAGGTTGTGTAAGCATTCTACATTTTGTTCTTTCTCAAAATTGTTTTGACAGGTCGAGATCTTTTGCATTGGCACGTAAGTTTTAGAATCAGCTTAAAAATTACTACAAAGAAGCCTAGGACTGTGAGGGATCTGCAGATCACTTTGGGAGAAGAGACACTACCAATACCGGAATAAAAATTTCATTTTTACTTATTTATGCATACATTTTATTCATGGGCAAGGGCCGTGTTTTATTGACTTGTGTATTCGACACTCTACCTTGCTATGGACATTACACAGATTTGACGTTCAAGGAATGATTGTTGGCTTCAAGAACGACTAGCCCCAGATATGGCCCACGCTTTACCTTACCTCCGGATGGGGTCAGCACTACTGAACTGATTTGCTGAAGCTTGCACAGTTTTTTATGGACAGAGCTGTCCTTTCTGTGTGTCGAGGGCTGAAACACCAATCTAGGCACAGGGCAACTTAAAATTTCCCCTCAATAAGCATCTCCACTGTTGCCTGCAGTAAACTCCAAGTTTTCCCCATGGGAAGGTCCATCGGTGGCACTTTCATCTCGGACAGAATCTCAAGTTCCACCTAATCGACTCTACCAGATTTTCTTTTTTTGAAAGATTTTATTTGATATATATAGAGAGATCACAAGTAGGCAGAGAGGCAAGTAGAGAGACAGGGGGAAGCAGGCTCCCTGCTGAGCAGAGAGACCGATGTGGGACTCGATCCCAGGACCGTGAGATCATGACATGAGCCGAAGGCAGAGGCTTAACCCACTGAGCCACCCAGGAGCCCCGACTCTTCCAGATTTTCTTGACCTTACACAGCTTTTGTACGTAAACCTTCAGCTTTCTACGCAATACGCTGCCTCCCCGCTTCTTTCGACGCGCTCCAATCCTGCTGGCCTCTGTGCGGGCTGTTCCCTCTGTTCACAACACCCTTGTGCCAGGCAGATCCGTGAGGAATTCCTTCCCTTCCTCAGGTCTCCTCAGCTGTTCCATCTCCACAGGCCCACCTGGACGTCCCGATTTCATACCGTCACTGCCTGACCCTCCTCACGCAGCTGCGCCCGCAGACCTGAGTCTCTGGTCCTCCACTCCGCACCCTTCACAGCGATGTGCCTGGAGCAGGTTGCCCGGCTTACTTACCAACCGTTCTGCTGAGCGTCGGTCTTCTGCCGGAAGAAAAGATGCTCCGTGAGTGGGCATCTTTGTTTTTTCATAGATTCACCCTCGTGCCTCAGAGCAGTGCCTTGCCTAGGGCTCAGGAGACTTCTGCTGAGTCAGGGAATGAGTCTCCTCCTTCCCTCACCTATAGCCACAAGCACGACTTGGGTTCTCATGGGTGTGGCGGTGCCGGTGTGATGAGGCGGGGAGGCTGAGGAGCCTGACATCCTCACTGGCTCACCTGGTTCCATTTGAAGCTGGGAAGTGATGACGGACGTGAGGATCGTGGGTAAAAGCAAGCTTCGGACCCACTCTCTTCTTCAAAATTATGTAACAAAACTCATCAGAGCCAGGAAATTCCAAGGAGGCCACCGGGCTGCACTTTAGGCTCTGAATGCCGAGCACAGGACTTATCTGAGTTTGAACGCAGTGAAGTGTTGTCGCCTGGCCACTGGGGAGATTTACTCGGCTCAGAAATGTAGAAAAATCACTAAGCATAAAGCTCAACTTACTTCATGATGTCCATGGAAAGCCCATTAAGACAAGGATAAATTTTGGGAAATGTTATAGAATAAGCAGGTTTACATTTAGGACCAATACTGAATACTGACTGATTTAAAGAAGAATCTATGTGCCCATGCTACAATGCTAGCACGCCATTTTAAATAGAAAAATTACCCCACGTGACTCACCTTCACTAAAAGAGAGACTATTAATCTTAAAAATAAAATTGTCTAACTGCTCTTATATATTTACATTTCTCTAATTTTTATTGGTGCCAAACCGTTGAAAATATACAGTTCTAGAAGCCCAATGTGTTACAGAAGATGGGCTAGTCCGAACCAGCACCACTGAAGGCCCCGAGGCACGGCTCTCCAACACACACAATCCAGATGCAAGTGCGTGCCCGGGAACGGCGACGGGAAGGTGACAAGGGGGTCTCTTCTGCTGCCCTCAGATTTTGGTCTCCGGGAGCTTCTCTCCAGGTTCTCCGCTTCTGGGCCTCACCAAATGTAACTTTCTCACCATTTCTTTGAATTGTTGTAAGCTGGGCCTTAAATGAACCAGGAACAGTCGCCCTGGCGACAGCGTGTGAGGAAGGAGCCGAGACCACAGGCGAGGCTGCTTTCCCACGCCCACGCCCTTGGTGCCCCGCTAGCCCGGTCCTCGGACTCCTCAGGACTCGTCAGTCTTGGCCGATGGCAGCTCAGAAGCTCCTTCACCCTCACGGGGCCACAGACATGTCTGGGGGAGGGGGAGAGACAGGGAGGACAGACCCGCATGTCCCCTTCCCCACAAGCTCGGTCGACGTCCTTCAGTGAAACGCACAGAAGAATAGACGCAGGTCCCTGACAGTGCGCCGGGCCATGCCATGCGGCGCGCCGATCCCCCGCACATGGCCGCGGCCTTCTGACACGGGGGGCCAAGGTCAAGGGCTGAGTGTGAATTTGTGTTTGGCTCCTGGAGGGAGAGTTAATCTGGCATTTGTGAAAGCTCACCGGACAAGTTTCCCAGAAGTCACCATTGCAAAAGCGAGTTCAAAAGGAGCTCAGCCCTCAACGTTTTACACCGCGTCTGAATCATCTCGGGGCTATAAACCCACACTTGAAATATTCAGGAAACCCTGTCAATTCTTTCGCTTTTGAAAGAGATTTCTGTTGTCACACACACAATTTCGAATGTTTAATAGCATGCAGAAATAGAAAATAATCAGAGAGTGTCAACGTGAATTTAAGGGAAAAAAAATATAAAATTAAGACAAAATTTACTTTAATGACCACAATTTTGCTGTAATTTTTTAGATTCCCTTGGCAATTGCCCAATTTAACCGAAACCAGTCCCACTGAAGTTGGTTGGGATACAGTAAGTCACTAAGTACAACATTTGGCGATGAACTTACGGTTCACAGAAGGAATTAATTGGAACCCGCACAAGGAGAGTTTCATTTCTGTGTGCTTAACGTTCTGTGACCCCAGGGACTTCAAGCTTCAGTGATGTTTATTACCTTCTGCCAGCTCTGCAATAATCTTTAAGACTGTGTCAATAATAAGTCACAGAAACCACCAAAACTTTTTCTAGAAGTAGCTATTTTTAAGTTTGGTAAAGCAAAATTTTTTTTTAAAAATCTTAGTTTAGGACCCTATAAGCTACTTAACATTAGGCATGTGATTTTCAGGATAATTTGAAGGAAAACACCACAATAATGACTAAATTTATGGGTGCAGCATGTAAGAAGGAAAATATAAAGAAAAATGTAAAGAAAGAACTAGCACAGAAAATCGAACTTTGTTTTTTTATGACTAAGAAATACAACTTTAATACATAAAAGGTCAAGCCCATCGATTTCTCAGAAGTAACAAATAGTCTGAGTCATGTCATGTGTCCTTCCCTTCCACGCTTTCGGGGTAACCTGTGTACGCCTCACCGCAGCAGGCGCTACGGACCGTAGGGCACCCGGGCTGAGTGAGCGCTATGCTCAATTTCGAACAAAACCCACCAGTCCTGTTGCTACCGCCACAGTCAAAGACGGGAAATTTCTTATCACCCCAAAAAGGTATGCAATGATTCCCTCAACTCTGTGCCCTTCGTGGTCAACAAACTCCCACAACCTGGCAATCAGAGCTTAGCCTTCTCTCCCCCGAGACTGGCCTTTTCTAGAGTTTCATATACATGGAATCACACAGAACGTTCTCTGTTTGGGATGTGTCCACGCTGTTAGCTCTAGTCTCTTCTCACCAAGCAGTGCTGCAGCAACCACAATGTGCTTACCCGTTCATCTCCTGCCGGGCATGCGCGGTTCGGCTATTTCTACATGAAGCGACTATGAGCACTCCCGGACAAGTCTTCGTGGGGACACAGGTTTTCGTTTGAGTAAACACCTGGGAGTGGAAATGCTGGGTTATATCGCAGGTGAATATTTAACTTCGTAAGAACGTGCCAAACTGTTCTCCAGAGTGACTGTGCCATTTCACACTCCCAGTAGCTATATATGCCAGTTCCAGAGGAAGCATAGCCTCGTAACATTTGCCAACATCAATCTTTTAAATTTTAGCAATGTTAATGGCCATGGAGAGGTTTTGGGGTTTAACTGCACCTCCCGTGATGTTGCACACCATTTCCTGTGCTTTCTGACCATTTGTATATTTGGGGGTTTCTTTTTTTCTTTTTTTTTTTTTTTGCCATTTCTTACTTGGGTTTTGTCTTATTATTGACTTGTAATTTGTTGAGTACTCTAGATTGGAAAACTAAATCCAGTATATGTATAGCTTTTCTCCTTTTCTTAATGACATCTTTTAAAAAGCAAAAAATTTCCAGTTGATAAAGTTCAATTCATCAATTATTGTTCTTTTTCATTTCATGTTTTTCATGTATCTGGAAAAAAATCTTTGCCTATCCCAAGGGACAGAAACATTTTACCCTATGTTTTCTTCTAGAAGGTTTACAGTTTAAAGTTTTTTATTTATTTTGAGTTACTTTTGTGAATACTAAGGGTCAAGTTTCATTTTCTTCCATGGATAGACAAATATTCCAGAACAGCTTGGTGAGAAGACTGATCTTTCCTCCTCGGCATCTTGTTGAAAATCAACTGACCGTGTACATGGGTCTAATTCTGAGCTCTACTGTGTTCCATGCCTCTATGTATCATTTCTTCCCTAATTAATTCAAGATTTTTATTTTAATTATTTAAATAAAAATTGTCTATATTTAAGGTATCCAACATCATGATTTGATATGCAGGTGTAGTGAAATGATTACTGCAATTAACCTAATTAACATATAATAACATATCCATCTCCTCACATAGTTCTTCCTCTTCTTTCTCTCCCTCCCTCCCTCCTTCTCTCCAGTCTTCCCTCTCTCCCTTCCTTCTCCCCTCTTTCCCTTTCTCTCTTTCCTTCCTCCCATCCTTCCTTTTGTCTTCCCTTTTTTTTGGTGAGAGCAAGTCACCCTTTCACTGAACCCCCAGCGTTCAATACGGGATTACCAACTCCTGCCAGCCCACGACACATTAGCTCTCTGGACTCTCACTGCGCCTAACTACAATTGTGCACCCTTTGACCACTGTCTCCCATTTCCCTACCTCCCCACCCTGGCTGATGACCGTGTGTTAGAGGCCATCTCAGAATCAGGTACGAATGTTTTCCAAATTTGTTTCCTTTTCCAAAATTATTTTGGTTATCACAAGTTCTTGTATTCCCATATACATTTTGGAAGCCGCCTGTCCGTTTCTACTTCTGCCAGAGCTGCCCAGAACTTGGACGGGGGGCAGCGTTGAATCTGTAGATCAGTTTGGGAATAAGTGACGTTCAGTACTGAGTCTTCTCCTCCATCAACGTGGGACTCTATTTTCCCAGGTCTCCGGTAACTCCTCTGAGCGGTGTTTCAGTTTTTTATTATTCAGATCTTGAACAGACTTTAAACAATGTATCCCTAGCTATTACCATTTCTTTTCTCAGCTCATTTCTTTCCAGTTTTGCTTTAAAAATTTAATTTTGTTGACTGTATTTTTCCACCTTTGAATTAAGCCACAGGGACTCAGGATCAGCAGCTTTGCCCTTCTGTCAGAGTTGACACAGGATGCCCTTCTTTTCAAGTATCACTTCCCATTACGGCCGGCACAAAGCATGAGGGGCAGAGGAGGGTTGGGAGGCTTCCTGGGCATGCGACTTCCTTGCAGCCCATCCCTGTTTGAGAAGACGGACACAGACGCTGCACGGGAGCCCACGGTGTTTCACGCAGACTCTCGCTGGGTCTGGTGGTGCGGTGGAATCTATAACAACTCTTCAGATTGCTGTAATAAATCTGACAGACATTGATGATGTCATCATCTATCACAGGAGCTGTAAAATAAATGTGATCTTAACACCTTTGGACTTATCTACTTGTAGATTCAAAGCCTGATAAAAACTCACTTATATGGATACAGTCACGTGCTTTCTAAGCAGTATTAACTTCCCAATATTAAATGCATTTTAAAAGTATGCATTTCTAATATATGTGTGGACTTCAACAACTAAGTGTATCACTGATTTCTGGTAAAATTCAGGTTGCCCACATAGAGCAAAAACAAATATTCCTAAAAACTCAAAAATTCCTTTATATGAAAGGAACTAGTCTTAATAGTTTAGAAATGATGCTAGATCCAATATCACATGTTATAATATCATAGTCACATGTATTAGCATGTCAGAGAGACTTTAAGAAAGACAAAACTACCTTAAGAAATCTCACTTTTCCCCCTTCCTTCTCTTGGAAGTAACTGCAACTATGAGGGAAAAGTGGAAGGTTCAAGGGGCATTTTATTAGCCTCACACAGAACACGGCCGACTCTCCAGCCACGCATCCACTGCAACGTATCTGAGAGTGCGGGCGAGCACGTCCTGATCCGTTTTGCACGGACCGAGGAGCACCAGACTTCAGTGTCAGCCGTCTCTGCGTAAGAAGGTCTTGTGGTACGTCTCAAGTCTCTTATTCTCAGAGCGAAAACTCGGAGATGCTTCCAAATCTCCACACAGTTGTCACATGGCGGCTTCAAGTAAAACTGTGGCGGAGAATGAAATTATCAAGCAGATGAGGCTCCCAGATGGGGAAGGGCTGCTGTTCTGTGACTCTCGGGTCCTCACCGAGGCAGCAGTCACCTGTAACGGACCGCTGGTGGATGGATGCTGCCCAGGAAGCGAACTTGTCGCTGCTTCGGAGCGTGTACCTTCCACTTTGGTGATGATTCCTCGTTTCAGAACATGCCGAACGCCTCTTTCGGCAGCAGGCTAACATGCAGCCGCAGAACGTCCCGGCGAGAGCTCTCTGGCCGCCCCGCAGCCTGCCACGGACCGCGAGGACGCCCACGGGCCACCGGGGTTTGCTCCTGCTTCGCCTCCCCTGACTCGCAGGATTTCAGCATCGCCCATCTATACCAGCCCGCATTGCATCGTGTGCGGAGCCGACGAGCCAACCGGCCCCACCGGGCCGCGGCCGACACCTGCGGATGCAGTGAGGGCTGGAGTAGGACACACAATGACACTGGGACCACACCACAGGACGGTGGCTTCACCCCCCGCCTACATGTTCCATCCGCACGACGGTTCTGTGAGTGGGCCAAGAGGCTGATACTGTCATACAAAGCAGAGAAGGGACGCTCAAAGAGAGAAACATGCCAGACCCCGTCCTGGGGCAGGGCTAACCTGCCAAAATCAGGTTTAAATTTTGAAGATGCAGTAAGTCTTACGGGGCACTAATGCATCACGCTGTACTAGCAAAGGTAATTCATATGTTTGAGAGTCTAGTATAATGTTCTAAAAACGCTGTCGATTTTTCTAGCTTGTACCGAGAGACTGAAATACATGAATATACCTTTAATAAGGAAAAAATTCAACTCCATTCAACTTCAGAATCAAATCCAACGATCCTTAGCAAACCTGAGAAAACTGGTTCAGTTATATTTTGTTCACTACAGACTCAGGACGCACTCCTCACTGCCTCTGACCCCTAGAAACCATCCACCAGAGGGGATCATACTTATCACACTTGCTTAAATGAATTCGCATTTTGCAATTGCTGGCAGCATTTCTGACCAAGAACTTAGAATTAAATCACAGAAACAGTGTGGGGTTTTTCCTGACCGTCATCTAATTTTTTAAGTTTGAGCACTATGCGCCTAGTTGGTTTTCAATACTCTTTGTTGGATGTTGGATGACTATCAAAAAGCTTGAATTGCAATAAACTGAAATTGTGTTTTAAGGCCTATAAAAGGGCATAAATACACTTATATACTAAGCCTAACTGGACTCTAAACATAAAGCACATAAAATTTTAATACTGGATTAAATGCACATATAACCAATATTCATGTATTGTAAACAAAAACAAAATATTTTACTGGTCTTGTTAAATTTTATGACAGTTTTTGGTGGGGATGATTTGGATGGTCCAGGTGCCTATAAAAAAGGAATTTGATGCTTCTTTCCTTCTGGCAACTTCACTTGTGAAAGCAGAGACATTGAAAATCACAGCACTCCTCTCCAAGATACACTCAGGGTGGCTCAGGCGCATGAAAGGTACGCGGGGTGCGGTGCACGCTGGTGCTGACGTAGGTCATAGCGTCCCAGCTCTAGTTCTGTTAACTAATGGCCATGCAAATGTGAACAAATCACTTAGCTTTGCTAAAGTCAATTTAGTTTTCCATAAAGTAAGAATGAGGTATGGCTTATCTATCTCAGAGGGTTGTTATCAAAGGATACAAGTTGTTTATGACATGTCATCAAACTGATATGTTGTTATGCCAAGTGTGGAACAAATGTTAAAACAGCGTCATTTTTAAAACGATCTGTAAAAGAAAGCCCAAGGAGCCAGGACGGTTCCTGCCCTGCCCTGCCACACCCCCAAGCAGCTGCAGGTGGAACGGCTCAGTGCCGGCCGGCAGTGCGTCCCCAGAAATGCTACCACCGTGAGACGCCAGTTTCTTATCCTCTGTTCCGTGGCCATGTGCCGTTCAGCTGCTGGCCGCCAAGGAAGACACGGGATTCTCATGGAACACTGGGTCGCTTATGGCGCTTCCAAATTCGAACTGGAATGTTCATTCCTTTCTCCAGTAATCGCTACGCTTGCAAAACCCCATCATTTTACTTTGCTAAGCTTTGGCGATGGCGAACATTTCTTCTATGTTGAAATCCTACTCTCCAGCACTACCTGAGAGAAGACGGACTGATTAAATCATTCAAAATAACAATATTTACAGAAATGGCGATGGGGAGTATGAATTACGTGCTAGGCCTCTGATGTAGGAACTGAGCCAACACACCGAAAAGGCTCCATCCCACTTTTGTTATTTTCAATTTTATCATGAGATTTCAGCACTTCTCACTTCATTTGGGAGATTACAAAGGGAACTGCTGATTCTTCAGCCTCCACTGGTGGGAGCTGCAAATTAAGCTTACAGGGCTGGGGCAGAGTCTGACCATCCCTGCCAGGGCAGGGATGAACAGGGGAGAAGGGAGGTCTGGGAGCGCCCACTGAGTGATGGGCCCCCAAGTCACTACCCAGAGCACAACACTGGCCACAGGGGCTGACAAACCAAAGGGGTGTGATGGGAAGCGCATCGGGAAATCAGAGGGGCTATCAGCACAACTGCAAAGCCCTTCTTGTGACACCTTTCCCTCTGTGATCTATGTGGCATAACTGGCTGGTTTATCTTTTTGGTGAAAAAAATCATGTTCTTGGTTCATAAAAAGCTATTACAGTGGCAGCATTATTAGGAAAACTAAGTGATGATAAAAGGTAAAAAAAAAAAAATATCCCAAAGAACTTTACACCTGGGAAGTAAGCCTTTCAGGAATAACAATGAGCAGAGCTGATGAGTTTCTTTGGAAGAAAAAAAAGTTCTAATTCATCAATTTTTTAAAAAGGTAACTGAAAAGAAATGACAAGACCTATCAGTGATAAAAGTTTCTTTTTTATTTTACATAATTTGGAACCACCAGAGACAGATTTAATTTGCCATTTTAGAACAAAATTTCAATGTCTGCTTGTTAGATGCTACAATATTTCTATCTACCTACCCGCTGCGAGATGAAGAGAGGAAACAGGTGGGTGCTCATCCCGACAGTGACGACAATCTCTTCACTTAACAGGCAGCACACTGATTACTGGCCACTGGAGTATTAGTGTGAACGGCATCTCAGATGAACAGCAAGGGGACTCGGGTGACAAAGTCTGAGCGTTTCATGTCTAATGAGCGTGGTGAACCAAATGCAAGTTGCCCAAATCAACGCTGTCCACTGAAAATGCTCATTATGAATTAACTTGATAACTATTCCATAATCACCTCCAATCATTACTGGATTTTCTTAGTTATTTAGAAGGAGATAGGTTAATTTCATATACAGCAAAGACTCAACAGTGGTGCTTTGGGAACGGGACTGTAGAGTGTTTCATTTTTTATAAGCTAAGGTATTTTAATAATGGGTTTTAAGGTTAGATTGCCTTTAATAGGCTGCTTTGTAGAGAAGTTAACACTTTTTCACAGAGACAGGCAATTTCCAAACCTTTAAAGATATAAAATATGGAAAAGTAATGAAGAAAAAAAAAAAACAGTCACAGAATGTTAATAAATCCCCTACATTTGTAGGTGCAAGATTTCAGCGTTCCTCCCGGAGATCACCTTCGACAACGGAGACATGTGGCTGAATCTGTCGCTCTATGAAGACCAAATATTCGTCTTTCTCCTAGATTAATCCTGTGAAGAAGCCCATCATAAAGACTCAAAACGATTTTGCTGCATCCTGAACTCTCATTTTAAGCCAATAGAAAGTGGAAAATGGGAAAATGCGCTATTTCAGAGCTCAGTTACGAAGCCACTAAATCCTACAAGTCTCATCCCAGCACTCGGACAACAGTTTCGATTTTATGTGGCATATATTTTAGAATACATTTATAGCATACGTTTATAGTTTTTATAGCTTAAGGCAAAGTAAAATTGTAACTGGAAAATAATCCACATTTGAAACAAAACCACTCAGGGGTCTTCCCAGAGACCATGCCTGAGGACGGGCACGCTGGAATCCCCTCACGCCATGTGCTAGCCGCATCCTAGCCCTCCCTCGGCGGCCAGCAGCACCCCGTCAGTTTCAGAGAACTTTCTAGACTCCTGCAGCCCTCCTGTCACCCTGCCCGTTGACGTCCCCAGCCCATGCCTTAGGTCTGCTCTGCAAACCTCACTTCGTGCTTCCTCCGCGGCCTCGGCTGACACCAGAGACCGAGCTTCAGGGAAGTGCAAGTAGTGCTGGGAGCTTCCCCTAATGTCCCGCAACGGCGCGAGCAGGGCCATAAGCAGGATAGTCAGCGGGGAAGGGGCACACGTCGATCTGGAACGTTAGCTTTCCGAGGAGTCATCCACGGATCCGGGGACGTGCCCCAGCACCCCCACCTGCCAGAGCACACCCCCAGGGCAGGGAGGTAGGTCCGTACTGTGCACCTTTCCTGAGCCCCGCACCAGGCGAGGTGTGCCGGCCTTGCTACGCCGCCTGCAGCCTCTGCAGGGAACTGGTACTCACAGTGACCAAGGGAAAGGCCAAGGTCAGTGAAAACACACGCAAGTGCACACCACTGATGCTGCCACCATTCAGTAGGTCCTAGAGTCGAACCGGCCCGCGCAGGCCCTCCTTCACCCTCCTCCCCCACTACCACATGGATCCTGGCAGCGGAGATGGCAAACCATCGTCTGGCCCCACCTTCCCCAAGGGGCAGCGAGCAGAGTCAACAGCAGCAGAGCTGGGGCTCCCTGTCTTCTGCTGGATCTGGGGTTCGTCTGACATGGAATTTTCTTAGCAAATAAATGTCTCAAAATATTTCTCAGTAACGTCCTCTCATCTAAAAGAACTGTAATGTCACTGATGCTTGCAAATCAGTCTTTTCAGGTTGCAAACTATCCTCCTTCAGTTGAAGAGAGAAAATGCTGACAATCAGAAATTCTGCTATCAACACTGTGGCAGTGACTCCTAAGCATTACTGATATAAGAACAACTTGTTTTCCACTTTGAAATTAGGTATCACCCAACCACTGACAAGGAATTTAGAGGAAATTTTCATATCAGTTTAGGGGAAAGATACTCTTTCTTTCCCGGAGAAGGAAAGACTTTCAGCAGTGGAAGCGGCTGTGCAGAAGACCGCAGCCTTCAAACCTGTCACTTTAATGACATAATACCACCACGCATTTTTCTTGGGGATTCCACGTGGTGCCGAAATTAATACCTGAGCTGGAGCAAAAATGACCGGAAGACCAGTAAGAACCCCTCGGTTAATATTTGAGCTGGACTAGCGCTTTCTGTGGGTCTCAGGAAACAAGTCCAGAGTTTCCGGGAAACTTGGCTCACGCAATCACGGATCCTGAAGTACTGCTTCGAACAGACGGTTTCATAAGTAAGTGTCATTGTTTCACCTGACATTTCTCTTTCCACCACCAAGGCTGATCATTTCTCTGTGACGTAGTTCGGTCTCTGGAAAGCTCGGGCCGCTCGCCCCCCGACGTGCCGGTTCTCAGTCCGCTCGCGTTCCTCTGAGTTCTTCCCACACCACGACGTGAATTCTGTCCCGGCGCGCGTCTCCATTTCGGTAATCGTACCTTTTAATGCCCGCATCGTGCCGAACAGACGACTCTGTAGCGCTCCGGATCCAGAGCCACCGCAGGGACGCTCGGTGGTGTGTCCGACACATGGACGGGAGTGCGGCCTCCCTCCGAGCGGCTGGCAGGGAGGCTCCCGGCGGTGCACACTCGGAAGGCTTCTCCCCGCTTTCCCTTCAGCTTCGATCCGTGTTGCCTCTACCTCGTCCTGCCCGTCACACGTCCCTTTCCCAGCCCCGCACCTCGCCTCTCCCTGCACCTCTCTGCCCTCCCGCCACCCCGGCCACCACCGCCGTGTCCACGGGGCCGAGCGGCTGGATTGTCTCGACGGGAGCGCCCACCTTCAGGTCTGGGTTCTCAGGCGGTGACACGCGGCTCCACCTGGATATCCCGTCAGGTCCACGACCCCCCGCGCCCTCCACGAACACTGCATCCCCCCCCACCCCCCACCTCCGCTCGGAGACTCCTGGTGTCTCTCTCTCTGTCAAACAGCCTCAGTATCCAGTCAGGCACTACGGCGTCGTCTGAAGTCATCCTCAACCCTTCTTCCTCCAACACCACACTCACTCCCTCTGGAAGGTTCCCTACCCTACGCCCTGGTTTTGATTCCCATCGCTTCTCGGCTACCGCAAGCTTGCCTCCACCTCTGTTTCTCAGAATCTTTCTTAGTCATGGCCAGTAATATCCTTCCAAAACGCGTACCCGAATACGCTCCTCCTCTCCTCTTCGAGACATTCTGGGACTTCTCACTGCCCCTAAGACGAAGTCCAAACACTAACACGGAACCCGGGTCTTCCGAATCCCCGCTACTCCCTACTTCTACTTCTGGGCCGCTGCTCGCCCGCCCGTGGGAGGCCGGGCATCTCCCTCACACCCAGTCTCTGCTCCTGCTACTCCAGGCGACGTGCTTCTTGCCCCTTTTGTTTGAAGTGACTTCTCATTCACTCTGGGGCTACGCCCTCTGTGAAGGGTTTCGTGACCCACCTCCCCTCTCGGGACTCGATGTTATGCAACCTGATTTGGGAACCATGAAGGATACGATGTAAGACAAAAGACGACCAGGCGCAGTCAGGGAGGAAGAGAGAAATCTTGAACACGTATCAGAAGCCAGACTAACGCCAGCATTTATAACATCCTAATGCCGCAAATTTACATGAGAAGTACAAAAAAATCCCAACAGGAAAATGAGGAAGGAACAGAGAGAAAATTCACCACAAAATCAAAAACGAATGTCCAATAAATAATTTAAAAAATTCCCAAATTCAGGAGTCGTCAGAAAGCGCCAGGTCAACACCAGTCTCGGAGCCTGGCGGGAGCGGAGAAGAGCAACGGCACGTCCCTCGTGCTGGAGCACGCCAGGCGAGCCTGTCACGGGAGCCCACTCCCCGCTGCCTCCGTCACCTCCGGTGCCCGCTGGGGTCCTGGACACACCTGGGTTTTCTACTCAAGCTCTCCACTTTCCACTCAATTACGTATTTAACAGAGAAATCCCTTCCTTCTCCTACGCTTTATTCCCACCTCTTTAGGCATATATTCAGGAAGGAGTTTAAATAAACATCTTGTCTTGGAAAATATGCCCAAGACGCTCTACTGAGAGCAGCACGAAATGCACGGAAAGGGAACACAAGGAACATAAGCTGCTTGCACCATCGCTTCCTTGTGCAGATGCTCCAAGTGTGGGAGGAAGGGGTGTGGGAGCCAGGTCGTGGGACGGCAGCTTGGAGCGTGCAGGCAGGGTCGCCTCTGCCGTGTGCTGGCTGGCTTTCTGCTTTCCACGCCACTATGAGTTACTGACACGAGCCCGAGGAGACTTCTGACTGACCCGCGTGGACTCGAGTCACTTCGCTTTAACTCTCAGATGTCTTCTGTTGGCTCCGAAGCGCACAAACAATCATAAATAGCTACTGCAAGCAGTGCCCAGACCATCGGCAAAGCCACCAACGAATCAGAAAGCAAACAAGTTAAATTAATAACACATAAACACGGGGCTTTAAACAAAAACACCAATTTCCTCAATGGTTAAAATTCGGTGCCATAGGATCCGGCAAGCCTTTTCTGTTTTCTGCCTGCCCGGTCCGTGCTGCTCCTCAGAGGGACAGGCACCTCTACGTTAGCATTTAAGCCTTTCTCGAACAGTTCAAAGGGCTTGAACTTGTCAGTAGAGATGTTTTCCTCCTAGACCAGGGGAAAATTCTCAATTTCGTTAATCCCCCAATTTTAAATGATCCGATGCTCCGTATCAGAACCCTGTGGCACAATGCAGGTGTGGAAGTCCGTCATGATCGGCCCACTTAGGCTCTGGCTGCAAGCTCAGTGCTCTGAAGGGGCCCCGCACACCTCGGCGAGAGATTAGCTGAGAGCTATCGGCGGAACATGGCAGACAGAATGTCAGATTTCATACTCGGCAGACGTCTACAGCAACTGACGCCTTGTAGTCAAAGGCTGTTAAATTACCTGTGAAGGGTTACTGGCAGCTCTGAATGTTTTTCTCATTGTTTATTTAGTTCCGAAAGCGCTTGGTCTTTGTGCTGATTGCCCTAACTGACAGCCCAGGAAACCGGGACTTTGTAAACAGGGCACCGCTCTGCTGAATTACAGGTTGCTGGGCTGTAACCAACCTGGAGGGCCGGCCGTGTACAAAGAAATCCTTGCCATGCAGAACAAAGGAGCTTCACAAAAGCAAACGTTATCTCTACCAGTAAGAAAGATGAAGTAAGGAGAGGGGCACAGGGAGACCTACAAACTCATCCCTTCGAACAAGAAGAAATTCATGTGATGTAAAAAGGCCAAGAGGCGACTGACGAGGAAACAGCGACCACAGGATTCCGGGTCTCAAACTGCGGTTACTCCCGACGGCAGAGCAGGACGGCCGCAGACACGTGGGGTTGCTCAGTCTGGGACAAGAATATGAGACTCTGCCTCCATCAGGCCCGCCCGGCACAGGCACAGACCGAAATGACCAAAATCAGAGTACATGTGTATGCAGGAAAGATTTTAAATTCAGCTGTTAATGAAAGCACACAATTGAAAAGAGAAAGCTCCTAACTCAGCTGGCTAGGAAGGCCGCTCTCTGCACTCTGGTGTGAGGGGAACTGCCCATCAGCACCGTGGAGCTCAGCTGTGTGTGTGGACCCTGGCTCTAAATACATACAGTAGAAAAGAAAACGTCACCAAGAACTAGAAGATGCATTGGTATCAGGCCCCAATTCTTTTCTGAGCATTACTTATTAAACAGATACCATATGTTACCACATTATCATGCCCCAAAGACCTCCTTTTGCAGGTTGAAATTAGAAAAATCAAGGCTTCATTAGTGTAACTCGTTGATGTTGATCATTTTAGGCTCCTTTTTAGAACACTGAAATTGAATCTGCAGAGAAAGAGTGGTATCTATAAAGTATTTTTCCCTTAGACTTCTCATGGAAAGTGTGAATTATAATTTAATAAAATCATAAAAGTAAACAAAATGTACCATCTGTGAGTGTTTCCCTTTTTCCTGCTTTTTTTTTTTTAATTCCGAAAGCTCAAAGTAGAGCTTCTATTAAACAAGGCATGTGTGCCTTTATGAATGACCTTCAATCATTGGTAAACATAATTATAACTGACAGATTCTTTTCCAAACTACTTGGCCGTAAGATGTACCTTCCACAAGAGAACATGCACTTAGATAACTCTGTATCGAGCAGTTCACATCTACACACTGTAGAATATTTAAATGCATAACCACAACTTACGGGTTACTATACCGTTCTCTTGGAGCAAAGAGCTACTGTGCAAGCCAATACTGTGATATAACCAGACTTACATGGATAATGTATCGCCATAATTCTGCTTCAATTAAAAGCATATTTCAGCAGAAGCCCAGGATGCCGACTCTCTGCATTTTAATAATGCTAGACTACAACTCTGCTTATGCTAAATGTACATTACTCAAATGGATTCAGAATTATGCTTCATATAAGTAAAGACTGAGCATATTAAGACAAAATCCTGCATAACCTAAGTGTGTATTAATGGCACAGCCCCAGAATCTGCTAACAGTTCTACACACTGGGCATAGAAATCAGTAAACCGTTATCATCCACGATTTTCCTAATATTTTCACTTCAAACTGTTTCTCGTTCTTGTCCTCCCAGAGCCAGAGCAAAGCAGAAGCAGAACCGAAGGAGACTTCTGGAAAGCACCGAATTTCACAAGATGCACCGTAACACGGCAAACACGCTGGGGTTTCTAAGGCCACAGTGACAGTACCAGAAACGTCGACGACATCAGCAACCATGGCAATCCTGTATTACTGTCACATCATGCCACAACCCCCTACTTCCACGTAGAGTATTTAAAAAGTTTTAGGACAAGAGAAGAAAAATCTACATCATTACGGGTAGTTTTCACTATGTAAGTCATAATGGATGTTACTGAAAGGCATGAACACGGCCTCTGTAAAGTCCCACCCATCCACACAAGACGGCCTCCTGTTAACATAATCAGGGAGCGCTGCCTAAGGTAATTTGATACTTAGGGAAAAAAGGTGAGAGGTCATCAGAACCATCTTTACATGAACAGCAAATTAAACTATGACAATGCCACCATCTTGGAGATCTCTCCTGTTTTGACTCTTTATTATTAAGATTTATACAGGTATGAAGATTTTTCAAAGAGGAAGGGTGGCGACCTGATGCCCACAAGATGGGACTGAAGAACGATGGATCGAGACGTGAAGGGGCCGTGACTCCCACCTGTGAAGTGAGCTGTTCATATAAGAGGACCAGCATCTCCTTCACAGGACACACAGGATGCGAGGGCATGTAATCCCCACCATATATTTGTGCATTTTTTAGAGAGTAAACATCTTTTCATAATAGCTATTAGAATACAGTTCGGAATACTTACCTACATTATGATAAATCAACTCAACGGACACTGAACATAGAGCCGGTACAGGCGTGACTAGCTAACACGCGGTCACCCTGGAGGAGAGTGGGCCCTCCGTCCACTACGACCGGTGTCTTTGCAAAAAGGGGAAACCTAGACAGGCAAGTACACAGGAAGATGGTCCAAGAAGACCGGAGTTCTGAGGCCACAAACAAAGGGCCACCAGAAACTAGCAGAGGGTCAGGACCTGCTGCTTCCCCACCACTCAGAGGAGCACATTGACCACGGACTCCTGGCCTGTGGACTGCGACACGGACTCCTGTTGTTTGAGGCCCTCCGTCTCCGGCACTTTGTCACGGTGGCCCCAGCAAATGCATATACAGTACCTTTTAACTTTTATGATACTAGCAGTATCTAGGAAATATTATAAAACTGAAGATGGGCCAAAGGTATTTAGTTACCAATGTTTGTCTCCGACAGACTTCATGGAACGGTGTGCTGGCCCAGCACCATGAGCCCGTACCGACAGACACCCTGCAGTAAGCATTAGAGAACCTGCTGCTGGGGAGGCAAAGGCTGCCACTTGCTGTGCTTACGTCAGAGTCTCCTTTTTGTTCTCTAAATCGTGTTTGATGGCTGTAGCAAAACTTATAACGTCGTCTAATGGGGTTCCCGATGTACATAGTTATTAGACACGGTGATACTATAAATGAAGGACGGCCAAGGATAGTAAAGGGAGGTGAAGTCTCCATACTTCACTCAAAATGGTAAAATGGTGACACCAGTTACCTGTGATGAGTTATGTTTATGTAATGTCATAGCTAGAGTCATCACTAAAAATGCTATGTGAAAGTTAAATACTCAAAAATCAAAACTGACTTCTAAAAAAATGTTCCAGTAAACCATAGGAATGCAGGGGGAGAAAAAAACCCAAAGACCAAAAACCCTGAGAAACAAAAAGTAGGGAGAGCAAACAGCAACAAAAAAATAAAATGGCTGATATAAGCCCTAACACATCGATAATTGCATAGGTCTAAGTGGTTTAGTACACCAGCTAAAAAGAGATGGTCAAAGAGGATACAAAAACATTTACCCCATTTACATGTTGCATATAAGAAGGATATACGTTTCATTTCAAATATACTGACAGATATAGAAGGGAAGGGACAAAACACACTGTACACAAGGAAAGGGACAAAACACACTGTACACAAACGTTACTTAAAAAAAAAAAGCAGAATCAGCTATATTATCGAATAAAGGAGATGTCAAAGCAAATTAAATCACTAGGGATGAAAGGGACACTTTGTAGAAACAATGGGTCAACCCACCAAGAAGACACAGCAATTTTGAATGTGTATGTGCCAAGCAACAGAGCTAGAACATGGGAAACAAAGGGAGGTCAGGGTCAAGGCTCAGGCGGTGGAACAGGCCGGATCTGGGAAGCTCGGAGCAGACCAGATGTGACCAGCTAAAGGCGGCGCTGAGAGCAGTGAAGGCCTGGAAGATGAAGTGCCGTCTCCAGCTGCGACCGTGATGGTCTCCAGCTTCAACCCTTGGGCAATGCCAGCCTTAAAGGAGACAGGAACCTAGGACAAAGATGGGCAAAATTACTGGTAAGGGGTAGGGATGGAAGGGGGTAGGGAACAAATAGCTTCTGTCCCCTAGGACGGAGTGGTCATTTGCACTCTTGTGTTTGGAGGCAGGTGGTAATGGGGCTGTGAATACGCTGGCCCTAATGGTAGGTATTAGAGAGTAACGGCACACAATGAGAGAGTGTGTGGGCAAGGACAAAGAGGGCTGGTGTCCCAGTGATCACGATAGTTAAAGGGTAGAAAAAGGAAGAGAAGTTGGTGAAAGAGTCCTGAAGGAGACCAAGAGCTAAAAGAGGGCATCTAAAAAACATGGTGTCTCACCAGAATAAGTCAACGTTCAATCAGACCCTTACTAATAGTGTCCGACTGCAAGAGTAAGTAGCACACGCTTTGTCCTCTAGGTCCCTGCTTGAAAAAAGGCTCCGTCACAACCAGTAGCTTGGTCCAGGAAACCTGTTAGGACTTGTGGGTCCAAGACCCTCTTCCCTTTCCCGAGACCCCAGGGTGGACAGAGGCAGAGGTGGGGGACCTCAGCACAGACACCCGCCACACAGCCAGGAACACCATCCTGCCCCCTTGATGGTCCTTGCAGAGTTGAGTGGGATCTCAGGGCAGCATTAGAAAAACCAAGCAAACTTAACTAGCACTGTTCTCACAGCTGCAGACCACGCTAAGGTCCACACTCAACCCGAACAGGGTAACTACCTACTAAACTAAAAATTCTAAACATATCTAGAGTCTCCTAACATAACAGACAACATGTCCTGGATTCAATTTTTAAAAAATCACTTGTCATACCAAGAACTAGGAAAATCACAATGTGAATGAGAAAAGATAATTATCTTATGCCAACAGGAAGATGAATCAGATGTTGGAATAATCTGATGAGAAATTTAGAGCAGGTATCATAAGAATGTTTTTACCATAAATTACAAATTCCCCTGAAACAAACAAAAAACTAGTAAACCCCAGCCAGCAAAAAAATAAAAGTTACAAAAAGAAGCAAAGGGGATTCACAGAACCGAATTATACAATAAAAAATTTTGAAACTCATCAAGGGGTGATGACAGAGGACAGACCCTGTGAATTTGAGGAAAAACCACTAGATTTGCCCAACTGAACGAGAGAGGAAATAGACTGGGGGAAAAAAAGGAAGTGAGACTACGGTCCAGTGGGACAATAATAAGGAATCCGAACACTAGTGCAGGATGAGAGGCAAAACTGAAAACATATTTTAAATAAATACTGCCTGAACACTCCCCCAGATTTGATGAGAGAGACCCAGAGATCAAGAAGGAGATAACCTTAAAGAAATCCATGTGAAGACACATCACAGAACTTTTGGAAATTAGAGACCAAAAAGGAATCTCAAAATCAGCCAGAGGGAAATGATGCGTTACCTACACGGGAGCACGGATTCAAGAGAACTCCCACAGCTTTAGAGAGAATCTCTTCATTATGGCTACCAACAATGACCACTTACACTACAGCATTTAGCATTTTTAATGCCCTTTACTAGAATTTCCAAAATGGAAGGCATTTTACAAAGAGACTTCTACTTCGTTAGAGATTAAAACAACATCCCTTCCTTTACAAAATTGGGGTTATTACCTGCATAGTATATCTGGACCCAAAACGAAGACGTTCTAACACTACAGGAATCACAGTGATATGCTGCTAAGACCGAGACCTTGGAGCACAAAGCCACTGTGATTCCTTAGGCCGACCTGGGATCTTACCAGACAGCTTCCTCAAGTGATTCTGACATCAGCACTGTTTAACTTGGACAGATACTAGATACACATATTCTGTGGCTCAAAAAGCAAGAAAATATTAACCTTCAGCATTTGTTTGTAGAAGGTAAACTAAATTAAGTATATGTAATGAAAGCCAACAAACAAAACATTTAAAATCAGGGAACTAAAATGATAGAGAAAAGAGAAAAGCAATTTACAGTTTAGTTATGCTAGTTCAGAAGAACTGAAAAAAAAAAAAAAAAGTTGTTGAATCAAACAGCCCAGATGCATTTCTAAAATTTTCTTACGTGACAAAGCAAGATGGATCACTATAGATTCTATTATATTTAGAAGAAATTCCAAGGTTGCAAAGGAAAAAAGTGTTTTTGAACCAATCATCAGATTTTTCTTCATTCACTTTCACAGTGTTTTTATTGCAAATCATTTCATGGCTTTTCTGGACACTGGTTAAACTGGTGTTCTGACCAAAGATGCAGCAGGGAAGGGGGCCCCTGGGGCCTCCCCTGGGCAAAGTACCATCGAACCCTCTAAAGCCATCCTTCCCAAGACCTGCGGCTTCATTCCCTATGCTACTGTACCCCATTCCCTTGCAGACCAAGACCAGTGGACACCATGATGGGCTACAGTCACTCTGCCTCCTATTCTTATTCTGTTCTTATTCTTATACCTGTCCAAGCGGATTTCACATGGCAGGTGCACTCAGAGAAGGTTTTAGGCACTGACAAGTTTAACCTTGGCTGCAAAAGCCGTTCTTGTTCCCCAAGAGCCACAAATATTTCTGTTCATTCAAGGTCAAGAAGTGGCTCCAAGATGCTGGCCTTGGCCCTGGACTGCTTCTCTTCCCGAGAAACAATCCAAATGTAACTAGGTATTAGGCCTGGCCTGCGGCGGGCGGGCGGGCAGGCGCGGCCTCCCGGAGACGGGAGCAGAGGGAGCAGCATGCGTCAAGGCCGGGACCCAAGAGCAGGCCTGGCATATCTGGTACACACAGGTCTGAGGACTGAGGTTCATGAGGCAAAGAACATGGGAGTGGGAGGGATCGGTTCCCAAGGGGCCGACACGCCTCCGTTCCTGCAGGAGGCATCCGGAACGTCTAGTGTGTGCCAAGTTCAACGGACGGATCTTCACTGGAGGAAAAGACAAGCAAGACACCTGCTCCCAAGGATTTTACCTCCTGGTAGATGTTCAATTAGAAAGAATATGCCTAAAGATGTTGTATTAGACGTTATTTTGGACTCTAGTAAAGACAATTATAGGTTGAGTTATTTAGGGACTAAAGATGACAAAAAAAAAAAAAAACAAAAAAAAAAAACAAAAAACCAAAAAACCAGCAGGGAGGATTTTCCATGTATCAGGGAATTTTCTTTTCTTTTCTTCTTTTCAAATAATCTTGATGCCCAACACAGGGCTTGCACTCATGACTCCAAAACCAAGAGTCATCTGCTCTACCGACTGAGCCAGCCAGATGCCTGGATTGGGAATTTTTAAAAGGACGTTTGTGTTGTTTCTTAGCGATGAGAGGAAATACTTCTCATGTAGAGAACACAGAGTTTTAGGAATGAGAAAGACACATCACTGATACCATGTCAAAAGCAAGAAAAAAGATGCAGAGCAAGGACCATTAGAGGAATCTTCTTAATTAAATGAATAAAAAACAAAACCAAAACCAAAACCCAAACTTAGCACTAAAGGAAATGGCTTCCCGAGCTCTGATGAAAGTGGTTTTGGTCGAATCCCGAATCTAGTGCACCTGGTTTTCCGACCTGTTACCTTGCAGGTGTGCACAGCAAACTGCTGCCATTCCCCGAACTTCCCAGAAACCGAATCCACCAATCAAGCCTGGTCTGCTCAGAAGCACAACACAGTTGGGAAAAGAACACGGGTAAGTGGGTAGGTGGATCCATTCTGGTTTCCAAGACAGGTAAGTTCATTTTTTCACAACCCGACCAAAACGTAGAGAAGCCTCACTCTCCCGGAACTTTCCGAGGACCAGACAAGCTCCTGTAGGGGCACGAACCACTCTCTCCCCAGCGCACGGCAGCGGAGGGCACGGACGGCAGCTGGACTGCAGGTGCCTGCGCTCCCGGCCACTATCCAGCCCCAGGGTCGTGGACGAGGGCCCTAAAATCAACCGCCCAGCTTCCTCCTCCGTCAGATGGAGACAGCGGGGGTACTTATAGCAGAATGGCTGTGTGAAATAAAGAAGTTCAGTGAGCACACGGCTAGAAGGTCGGGGACGCGTGGGACGCTGAAATGACTCCTCGCCTGCAGAACACGGTCCCCACGTGGAGAAGAAGGGAGGACGGGAAGTAGCCCCCATTACGTTCTTCGGGCGCCTTAGACACTCTACCCAGCACGTCACACCTACTATCTCATTTAATTTCCCAGTAACGCTGTAATAAAGAAGCATGATTATCTAATGGAAGACAGTACTTTTTCTGGGATTTCAAACTTCAGAGAAAACCCCAATCACTCAATTCTTCAAAGCCAGAAAATAATATGGCCGTTAGAGTATGGCATATAAGCACTTGTGACACGAGGAACTGGCTGAATACGGCATACGATGATCTCACCTTGGGTCCTGAGCTTGGCATAAAGAAGCCAGGCTGTGGGATGCCAACTCCCCCCAGAATGTCCATCGTGTCAACACGGCCCTAACCAGGTACAACGGCAATGTGAAGCCATCACGCAGTCCAAAATGTCACCACATGTGATTCTGAACCTTTCTTGCTTATGGAGAAACTTGCAACCTGAAATTCTCATCTGCACCTACAAAGCCAACGGCAGACAGTCCACCAGCACACGCACGTTTTAAACCCAGAAATTACAACCGCTGTTGAAATCAGACTAATTTAAGCACAGCTTGGCTGGGGAGACGTCGCCTGCAAGGGTAATGAAGGGGTTCCCAAGTGTACTTCATTTAGAGAGGCCAAAATTGGCCAGTTTTCACCCAGGGGGAGAGAAAATGTTTCAAAGACTCACAAAAACACCACTTCAAGACAACAAAAATGTGCTAAAATGAATCTCTTCAAAGGCACAGCGGATGTCTACAGTTTGCAAAGGCAGGGGTGTTCACAAGGACACACATGGGTGTTGGGGCAAGGAGGACTCACAGGAGGGTCAGGAGCCACCAGTCCAAACCCAAGCCACCGCATCACAGGGACAGGTGAGTGGCTGTGACTGCACTGGTTCCTGATTTACGGGAATGACAATGAGCCCAATGACGACGAGGATGACAGCGGCATAATCTAAATTTAAAACAGACATGAATCTGTTGCAACTCTTTATTCTCTACGACAAAGGGACATTTAAGCAAAAAAGGTAATGGGCTTTAAGTACAAACATATAATTTGACTCACTTTGGTTTTGAACTCTGACTGGCAGTTGGTTTACTAAAACCCCCATTCAGCATCTACATCTGTGTAAAGTTTTGCAATCTCAAACAGGTCCTTTGAAATTAAAAATTTACTTGGGAGATGAGGTCCGAAATATAAATACTACCCTCTATTGTTAAGCGTAGCATGCTGACAATCTGCTTGAGGTTTATATAGAAAAGAAGAGAAATTCTACTAAACAAAGTAGGTTATATATAAATATTCCCAAGTCTCAGGCTCGGGAAATTTTCAGTCACCAAAAGGTCTGATGGAGAACCAGGCAGAGGTGGCACACTGGGAGACAGGTGTCCTTCACGTGTCTAACCTTCCCATGAAAATGTCCGCATCCCCATTCGAGCCCTGTCTGGCCGTGCCACCCGTCAGCCCCACAAGGATCGAGAGAGGTCTTCTGCGCAAACCGGGTGACCCTCCTCCCGAGGTGAAATGTTAGCCTTCTGTCCAGACCACGATGAACACCGCACCTCTGCTAGAATCTTAAGCTTCACAAGGTCCTGCGGTCACATCCCAAAACTGGAGGAGAAACCTCGTGAGCTGTGATTTTACTCATTCACTCGCCTCCCGCCAACGATTATGCGGTGCTCTTACAAGGCAGGGGATACGCAGGCAAAGCAGACGTGTCAGTCTGGCTCGTGTCCAGAAGACTTTTGCTTCCTTGTCCGTCTGCCCGGAAAGGTTTGGTGCCAGGTCTTTGCGTGGTTGGTTCTTCATCACACACAATACAGCTCACGTTTCCTCCTCAGACAGGCCCACTGTGAGTACTGAACTCCAGGTAAGCTCTCTGGAACTTTCTATCCTTAAACCCTGCATTCTGGCCTGCAGAACACGTACATCATCTTAAACGAGCTTCTTTGTGTATTTGCTCGTCTGACATCTTTAACGCACACGTGCTCGCACACTCGGGAAGTGACGGGGACAAGAATGACTCTCCCCTTTGCTGCCTCCTGACTGTGCTGTAAGCCACACTTACACACGTGTTGCACATACGGGGAGAAAAGGAAACACATACTCGACATTAAACACACGCATCGATACACTCATTGGGGCCCACAGGTGAGGCACGGGCTGTGGTTCTCCAGACAAGGGAGAAGCTGACAAACATTAACTGAGGGGTTCACGGAAGGCTTCACGACACACAGTGCTTGAGCTCATACTGACACATGTGTCCCTTCCACCGAGGGACAAGAAAGCATAGGTGAGAAAGGCATTCTAAATTCCTTATATAAAATCAGTGATAAACATTTTCCCCTCAAAGGACTCTTATCATAAGAAGAGTTGCCATTTGTTAAGTACCCAGTGGAAGCCAGGAGCGGAGTCTTCCGTATACCGCCTCAGTAAATCTGGAGGATGAGTACCACCACTCATTCTGTGGGAAAGAAAACGGACGTTCAGAGAGTTTAAAATACCCGCCCAGTCTATATACCCGCTCCTTCCATTATGGCACTACCTTGCTCCCCTAACAGAACTCATCTTCAAATTATTCTGTGAATAAAATAGGAACTGTCAGTGTAGACATGCAGGGAATTCACTAATTAGATGCTTACTACATAAATATCTTTATGTTTACACAAACTGACATTTTCAAGTTCCTCATCTCTATTAGGAATAACAGATTGTAACCCTCTCCTGTTTATTCCTCAAAACTGTTTCAAAACTCAATCCCTCATCTAGAATGTTCCATTAAGAAAATACAGAGAGAAGACAGTGAATCACTCAAAAAAAAAAAAAATCAGAAATTAATTTAATTAATGCAACACAGCCCAGAGAAGCTGGCCACATGCATGTCCTAGAGGTAAGAGTATCTGCCCGAGGCTCCTGGTCGACCAAGAGCCGTGCAAGACAGTCTGACTGCGCTGGTGTGGACTCGCTGTGGGCCTGACAGGAGCACTGGCATGGCTAGGTGAAGGGCGATCAGAGAAGGAGAAGCCCACTCGGTACTCAGAAAAAGAAACCCGGGCATGGGAGTACTGTGCTCAGCACCACCCAGAGAAAGAGATGCCCTGGAGATGGCCTTCAGGGGCCATGGGGCCACGGGGCTGGCCAGGCTGCTGCCTCAGGCTAGCACAGCAGGCCCAGTGCCTAAATTCAACTCAGTGGCCTTGTTCTGGCTGTAAACTCAGTGAAGCACCATTCTGACCATGATTTGGCTTCACAAGCAGATTTTCTACGGGAAAACGTGCTGAGTGCTGACAGAAGGAGTCCCGTCTACTTGACAGTAATTTATTTCTCACTTTAAAAGAAACATTTTCATTTTTATAATATCTTGCAAATTTTAGCTATGGTGGCTCTGTCAGATCATCTCTGGTTCTCGATAAGATCACGTTTCAAGAACTGCAAACTGAGGGCCACCTCCGGGAAGCCAGGTGAGAGCCCGCCTCTCAGGTCCCGTGTGAGACCGCCACACCAGAACATCACTCCCATGCTCCAAGCCTTCCTTCTCCCCAAACACATTCCTCACCGCCTTCAATCACTGCTCGAAGCTCGTCGCCTCCTTTAAGCCAGCCCACATACGTGCTGCACACGGCACACTGCGCTCCCCGACAGCGACGCAGATGGGGGTGCCAAAGGGAATGTGAACCAGGGGGGTGAGAGACACAGCCGTGTCCGCTGTCACAGCCTTCGTCTTTGCATCAGCTGGAGCGGAGGCTGCGTGTCTACATCATCCACGTGATACAGGACGTATATCACCTCCCTACGATACGGCGGGTCTGTCCTCCATCTGTCTACACCAGCCAGAGCTGCAAGTGTGGATCCGGACAGTGACCATGTGATCTGAGCGCGCACAGTGGGCCGTGGACATTAGACTGGGCAAACGGTAAAGCGGCCGGTGAAATCCGGTAGAGATAACTGCAGGCTGACACCATGAGGACATGGGGACATCGTCCCACGAGAAGAGGACGCTATAAATTTACTCCGTTTAACAAACAAGAAAGAACTAAAGTTGTATTAACAGGACACTGCGGACTTCTTTTCTGCCCTTCGGTTTATAGTCTAGCAAAGAAGCAGATTTTCGAGATGGATCGAAAATGGTGTTAGACTTCTAATAGGGAGCTTCAGAGAGAAAAGAACCAGGAAGCTGGGAAGTTACAGGGGAAAATATTCTGTCTCAACCTACAAAGGAACGTTCTGGAACTGGACCAGTGGGCTGCACAGACAGATCAGGCAGGCCCTGTCACTGTTGGGGTTGGTGGGGGGAGCTGCGTGTCCGCAGGTGGAGCAGGTACAAGAAGAGAGCTTTGCTGGCCCTGCAAGGCCTGTCCCAACCACAGGCTTTTATGTGCCACCCGGCTTGGGGTCTGCCGGCTTCCCGAAGCCCTGTGATGAGTGAGCTGACCTCCAGCACGGCTGCTCCGGTTCTCACGTGGCGGGACTCCAGGTAACTTCTACCACCACTGTGGAGAACAGAGCATTTGGAACTATTTGGAACATTATTTCTTTGAGAATTTTACCGGTGGAACTTAACCCCACCACTCCTTACCCATTACGCTGCCGTGTGGCTCCTAGAAAGAAAGTCTTGCTTCACAGTGAAGACACGTGGGAGCACGGATCATTTCAAACCTGACCCCCCGGGGGGAGTTCTCAAGGGTCCAGACGTTTTTTTTCACAGTTTGTTCTCTGCCAGATGGACTGAACTCCGGTTCAGTCCCCAGGTCCTTCCTGTACTAGCCCCCAAGTACCATGTGTGCCCCACGCCCCCAGGACTAAACCACACCCTCCAAGCCCACCGGATGTCCCACGGATCGCGCCCTAGATGCGCGCGGGGCAACACTCCCGAGCTTCTCCTGTCTCTCGGTGCTTCTGGTCCCTGCATTGCCTTTCACCCTGCCTGCCTGTGAGTGACCTTCAACTGTCCCTCAGCATTGTCCTCAGGATCCATAAGCCACTAACAGTTACCTCTCCCTTCACCCGCATCACGAGGCCACACTCAGGTCCCCACTGGTGGACCAGCCTGTTCCCCCGCCATTTTCGCATCTGCCTGGCTTCAGGACCGTCTCCAGGATGGAACAGAGTCACAGTGCTCGGAGCTCCGGTCAGAGTGGATGCGTTCTTGTGATAACTGCCCTTCGTGTCCCACCAGTAAGCCATCTGCTCTCTTTGTAGCAGTGCATGTTACAGACTATAATGGCACCCTGGAAGGCCAATGATGATGATGAAGTTCACAGTGGCTAAAATGGGCTAAAGGTAGGGCCTTAACGGCAGAAATCGTTTAAGAATAGCCCTTCCCCTGAGTATTAGGGGTGATGTGATACTGTGATTTACAGTAAATTCATCTGGTGTTTGTCCCCATTCCTGGGGAACAGTCCCTAAAGTCCTGTATATTCCTAAGTGATAAGAGCTCTAGGACCATCCTTTGTTTCAGTGAGGTCCCTCTGGGTGGGCCCTGGCTAGTTCCTGAATGAGGCGGGTCCCTAGAAAGACCAAGCCATCATCAGAGGCGTGGGATCTTCATCCCCACCCTCTACTTCTCGAGAGAGTGGGCCAGCAATAGAGCTAATAATGGATCATGCCTACCTGAGGAAGCAACCATCAGATCCCAATAATGTGGGATTCTGAGAACTTCAGGTCAGTGAACACATCCGAACACTGGGAGGATGATACTGATACAGAACTCGCTCCTTCACGGAGATAGAAGCTCGTGCTAGGGCCCTTTCCAGATTTTGCCCCATGTACCTCCTCATCGTTCATCCGGATCCCTTGTCACATTCTTCAGCAAACTGGTAAACATGTGTCCTCGGGGTCTGAGTTCCTCCAGCAAACTAATCGCATCCCAGGAAGACATGTGGAAACCTCTGATTTACTGGCTGGCCAGCCAGCCAGAAGCATGACAAGCTGGACCAGGACCGGCATCCGAAGTGGGCACAATCTTGCGGGACTGAGCCCTTAACCAGTGGCCTGCAGCGCTGTCTCCAGGAAGACGGGGCCAGAACTGAGTTCCACTGTGGGGTGTCTAGGTGGTGTCGTAGAGAACCGCCGGCGTGGGAACTCCCACCCTCTGGAGTCACAGTGCTGTACGTGGGGTTGTCGTGTGAGAGTCATGGAGACAGAGAGGAAGATGCTTTGAATAACTCGGATAACACACCTAACACATGAATTTTTCAGCCAAGTCATGTCTGCGGCCATATGCTGCATGCTAACGCAAATGATGTCTATTGCTAAGGACAGTCGCCACACGCGCTCTTATCCTCATTTTTAAACACACGGATTTACGTGGCTTCATATTTATGAAAACGCACTCGTTTCTCATCCAGTCAAACTTCAGCCTTTGGTAGCAATGCAAGCTTCAAATGATAAAATTAGGCTACCCAAGATTAAAAAAATTCAGGCTAGTTGTATTCATTAAAATATTAATAATTCTTGTGTGGTCACAAAGTCAGTCCTTCTGAAAGTACTGATTTCCTATGAAAGGACAAAGAAAACTTTCATATTATTTTTTCTTTGTCCAATATTTTTATTTTATACTCTTAGGCTCAAGAAAACAAGCTTAATAAAATAACTGTATTGACATAATCATATAGCTATTTATGACACAGGTTAAGCATATACAATAACAACCACACATAAAGAGAGGAGAGTAATGCAAGTATCGGTGTCTATTTTAAAAGTAATCATTGTAGAGTAAATCTGGTCTATTTCTCCTAAATATCTGTTTCTGGATGAGATAGCTTTGGAAATAATTTTAAGCAAGCTAACTGATTAAAAGATGTTTTTCTAGCTCATACTACATGCTGAAATTGGCCCCTTTCCTTTCTTTTTTTTTTTAAGAGAACACTGTTTTAAAATCTTGAGCAACTTAATGTCAGAAAAGTGAAGAGAAATTTAATTATTAGCTCTATTGCTGGCCCTTATAACAGAAGTAAAATATGTTAAAATACACATTTATGTGTGCCTGCACGTGTACACACACAGACACACAGAGACACACACACACACACATTCCCTTCTTTCTCTTCCTCTGAGCCCATTCTTTGTTTTTTTCCTTACAGTTAAGATCTCAGTTTTTCTCTGGGGGGGGGGGTGGGTGGAGAGTAACAACAATGCCCTTAAGTGCACCTGATTTCTCTTGCTGTCATGAGATCTATCAAAAATAAACTTCCCGTCTATACAATGACATAAAAGTAAGGTATTGTATCTGGGTTGTGAAAGATACTAGAATACTCTGCTGTTACATTCTTGTAGGATTAAAACAAATTTTCTGTATTTCTTTACACAACCATATGGAAATCTTTTCAATTAAGTATACTAAAGAACACTAAGAAGCATTTAAAAGCACCTAAGTAAAGCATACGGTTAGCAACTGCTGGGCTTAAAGACACGAAGATGGGAACAGTTTTCTCAAGAAACTTGTGTGTAGTCAGGAAGACGATCCTACCCACAACAGAAAGCACGACAAGGAAAAAAGCACCGCAGAAGTTTAAGTAGCCCGAGGATGTCTCCTTGGAGGTAAAGAAGCGTGTGGCGAGTGTGCAAGTAGGAAACACAGATGCCAGAATCCACCAGCGGGGCCGGACTGCCTTGCCCCAGGAATCCAGGGTCTTTGGCCAGAAGGCAGCAAGCCAAGTAAGGGCTCCAGGCTCAGACACAGATGCAGAGAGAAGGCTGGCTTCCACCCTGACTCTGACCGCCTCCTCCACCCCTGCCCCGCTGTCATCCCCTCTGGCCACCACCATGCTATCCCTGAGCACTCCTTTCTCTATAAATGAGCCAGGGTGACTTTTTTCAAAAGATAAGCCAACACAGCCTCCTCCTCTCTCGCTCACCCCTCCCGTGGCTCCGCGGCTTCTGTCAGAGCCAGAAGAAACTCCGGCAGGACCCCTGCAGACGAGGCCTACGAGGCCTACGCGGCCCACCCAACTGGCCCCTAGGTCGCCCTCTGCACACCGACAGCCGCTCCGCATGTTGCCCCACAACATTCGCACAGGGCTCCTGGGAGACGCAGAGAGCAAGGCACTGGGGCTGTGGCCAGGAAGGCGAGGGATAACCCAGGAAGGCACAGACACAGAGCCTGGCACACACCGAGGGGGAGGTGCGTGCGTCAGCTGCCCAGAGCTCACAGCCGGTCTCGTAAGTGTGAGCAGACTCACTAAGTTATCCGTCCTTTTATTCTTAATGAGCTAGTCTTTGCTCTAAAGCGTGCAAATGGTCTTCTTCTTGGCTTTGCGGGCTGCTGGTCACCTGGGTGTCCATTTCCCATGGACGGGAAGGGGTAGGGGCACTACGATGGGGTGAGGGAACCTGGGAGAACCACCCTCCCAGAACCCCTGGGAGAACCTGGCTGCTGCGGCTTCTCCAGCAACCCTACGTGCCACTGTGCGGGGATCGGGATCTAGCATGGATGTCTAAAGTTCCCGTCATGTTTTCAGGCGCACTGTTAAGTATGATGAGAACTTTCTAGGATTGCTGGTTCACCACCTAGAGCCTACCCTGTATGACAGCCCTAGTCTCCAACTATCTTTGGTATTTTCATTAACATTTTTTTAAAAAATGATACTCATAGTGATTATTTTTATTTAAAAAGTCTGCTTAGTTCTGAAAGTTAATACCTATGAAGCAAACTTACTATGAAAATGAATCAAAGCTAACAATGAGATTAAAACCTACGTATAAAGATAGTTAATACTGAAAATGAAATAAATCTACAAATATTAAGTTAATAAAAAGAGAAAACTATATGTTCAAATAACATGCCATGTTTCAAGGTTTCAAGATCACACTGTGAGGTGATCAAGAAGAAATATGGAAACACTGACAGTAAGGCACCAATCTCTGAGAAGAGAAAGCAGTACGAGGCACAGTGCCAAGGGTAAGCATCCGGAGAACCCACGTGGCATGAGACACCGCACTCAGGGTTCTGGAGTTCACCCATTTTCTACTAGATCCCCACACAAAACTGTCCAGGCAATTCAACAGGGTGACCATGTGACTAAAACCTAATGAGAAAAGAAAGCAAGAACAGAGCGGGAATGAAGCAAAGGACCTTGGCCCCAGACCAAGGGAACGCCCTTGTTCCTCCTTACCTGCACTCGTCCGGCCCTGTGGGGATTTCTACTGTTTACAAGGCACTGAAGAAGCAGGGAACATCTTCTGCTTCTGGAGTCTACTTAAAACGTCTGCCTCATACACAACAACACAAAGGTGGGCAAGCGTGAAAGCCTGGAGACATCTGGGAGCACGGCTGTGACGGTCTTAATCCCCAGGTTGTTTGGACTCTCATGTGCTTCCCTGCCACGCACGGAGGGAGTTTAGACAATTACTCCCCGTTAAAATACTTAGTAGGTGCTGATTCCAGAATCGAGAAAAAAAATTTTAAGAAGGTGCACATGAAGGTATTAAAATCTGGATCTTGGTTGCAAATTTTCAATGTTGACGATCAACTCAGTCCCAGTAAAGGCAGTAGCAAAAGGTCAAAACAAAATCATTAAAGAAGTTTCTGAAGCTTCTGGAAGCCTCATTAAAAACCACATCCTGTTAAAAGTACGAAAACCCTGGAGAGTCAAGTGAGAGAGATGAAGTATGTGCGTTCAGAGTATCCCCATGAGCAAGAAGATGGGAGACGTCCCCAGGTTCAGAGAGCACTTAATTCCAAAGCTACTTACCACAGAGCAAAAGATAGGCAGTAGGTTTCTCACCAACCAATGGCAACATTATCAGAACAGCTTTGACGAAGCCTACGGCCACCAGACCCTGCAGTCCTCTGTAATGTCACAGCAACTGTAGGAAGGGGCTAAGAGAACACTCTCTGTCGCTGGTCAGGAAGAATCCAGCCCGAAACAGCTCTGCCCTTCTCCCGCACCCCCATCTCCCGGAGCCCCGCCTCCTGCACAGGCTCTCACACCTTGACAAGTGAGCCCCACAGAGGCCCACACTCTCCTTAGCAGTCGAAACAATGAGGACACACGCAGGCCATGTGGAGGGGACTCCAGGGGGCCTGAGGCCACACTGCTCTGGCTCATCTTGTTAACTGATTACTTGCTTAGCACGGTAACACGCTACACATGAACGCTGGTAGCGAGAGATCCGGGAAGGGACCAATGTTTCCCGGCTGCCATATATGGCCGCCCCCACCCTGGCAGGGGGTGGGTCTGGAAGGCAGGAGCTGTGGTCACAGATGGTAATCCCTCAGCCCTCCCGTGCCCCACAGGACTGGGAAGAGAAACATGGGGCGCCCTCTCGTGGGCGGCCCGCTGCTGTGCGCTGGCCTGCGGTCCCCTGGAGCCTACTTCCCAGCCACCAGTGCCCCGACCACCCCCGCTGCCCACTTCCTGTTGGCTCAGCACTATTCTACTGCTACTGGGAAGCCACTTGGAGCCATCAGCCTATCCATAACTAATGGGAGGTCACAGAAAAAATCCACCCGTTTCTTGATTTTTGCTATTATGTGAGTTTGATTTTCGTTCTCCGCACTATCTCTGTCTCTAGAGGGGACCGGTCACCTCGAACAGATTGAGGATTCCCGCCCCCACCAGGGTTGTGCTCTTGGTGTCCATGCCCCTGTGTTAAGCTCAGATTTCAGAGAACATTCAGGATGCTATGGGCTTTCAGCCGACTCCGTGATCTCATCAGCAGCAGGGAACAGACATCCTGTTCATCCAGAGCCCCTCAGAGTCCTCTGTGGGAAAGAACATTTGAGGAATGGAGTTTGTGCCTAACTTGTCTATACCTAGACCTCCGGGCCTTCCTAAGCCATAAACCCTCCCGATGGTCTCCGACTCCACCAAAATTATATGCACGCCTTTCCTTATAAGTGTAACGAATGAAAGTTATGGAAGAGATTACCAGGAGATTTGGACTGTAAAGGAGTATTATTTGTAATTACACATAATTGTAGTGTATCACCCTGGGAAGACCCAGTGAGCTCATCTATTAAAATTTTGTCCTTTATTTTACATTCAGGGAAGTAAAGCAGAGAGGGCCTCATGCAACCAGTGACCGTGAGCAGCAGGACGAGGTCCCAGGACCCCTAGCTCCTGGAGCAGTGGGCTTGTCATTTGTCAATTTTCCCTTGCTTCTTACGAGTTCCAATGGTTCGTGATACGTGTTTGATTTCAAATGTGTGTTTGCCTGAAACTTACCGACCGAAAGCATAAAATGGCTTACGTTACTTCAATATCCTTGCTCTATTCACCACCAGCCACATAATTCCACCTCTAGATCCCTTCTCCTTCTGGTTCTGTAACTTCTATAAATCAGCACAATGGCTTACTGTAGATTTACCGGATTCTTCAAGTTTGCTTTCCAACCTTTGGATGGTCCTTTCTTTTCCTATGCCAGCATGTTAATTTGTTGAAATAAAATCTTTATGTAAAACATCCTAAGAGTTAAAAGTTACAGTTGTCTTATATGGTTATCTTCATTTTTGACTTTCTTTTTCAGACTACATTAACTCTGATTTGAAATCTTATTTTGAGGACAGATCTTCTAAGTGTTGTTTTCTCTCATTTCTAGTTAAAGTTAGCTGAATTTTTACATGGCCTTCTTATACACGTTTCAAGCGTTTACATTTCAAGGTATTGCTGCTCATTTCACACCCTTGCCCAACATATTCTCTTTAACATATCGTCTTCCCTCCCTCTCCGAAAAGGTAAACTTGACCTGTCCATAGGATCATCGATGGAATGTGATGAGAGTTTTTTTTAATTATAACTTTCAATACTACAAAAAAATATTTCAGGATGACATATTAAGTAAGAAATTTATGTGGTACTGTTGGGAATTCCAGATACATTATGTGGGAACTCAGAACCAGACCAATAGTTTTGACAGAACTGAAACTTTAAAGGGGTGTCTACTGATACAAAGCTTCGTATAAGAAAGGGCGAACAGGGAAAAAGTCAGCTAAAACCCAGCAATCTGGAACATGTGGCTTTACAAATACACTGGCCAGCCTGAGTGACAAGGCCAAGCGGAGTGAATGTCAGCGGACACCTTACAGTAACAGGCACAGATTATAAGAAATTAGCAGCAAAATAAGATATTCCCATGGCAGGTATAATGAAAAAAGTGGCCAGTGAGCAAAAGTTCCCATGAAAGAAAATTAGTGGACAAAGGGTTACGAAAGGAATTCCCTCTTCTAAATAGTTAAAGCAATACAACGGAAAAGGAGGACCAGTCACAAAAGAATACCATCTTCCTTGAGGCAGCAGAGATTACTTTCTTTAAAAAAAGGAGCTCGGTAATCCAAGCGTCTGACAGGTTCCTGGTCCACTGCCGACCAAGGGTCCCAGGGTCTATTGTTAGCTTTGCACGATTGTTTCACCTTGGAAGTCATTCTCTCTCTCCCTCAATAAAAAAGAGGCGGTTGAAAGGTCATCAGAAGAACCCAAGAAAAGAAAGAACTGGAAGGATGTGGAAACAAAGGGCTGGGGCGGCGGAGGGGGAGCCAGGGCTCCTGGAGAGGCTGGAGCAGAGCTGCTCAGGCTTCGCTCCCACTGAAGGAGCTCGGTCCTGCCCACCTGTCTGTCCAGAGCTGCTGTGAGCCGAGCTGGGTGCTGAGGCCACGCTGGCTGCAGGAAGCATCCCCGCTCCGAGAGGGGGTGAGCAGGGGACGAGGAAGGACTCATACCACCCCCCCCACCAGAGCCCCGGCGGTGGGCACCTGCTGCTGCAGCCTGTGCCCCGACGTTCGTGTCTTAAAGATTTCTCAGATTTATTTTCTCAAACAAATGAAGCCGCTTCACATCACACCCCACCGAAGTACTTCATGTACTTTGCCAAGTCCGGCAGCGCAGCAAACGAGACTCTGAAACTCCCAGACCGGCTGCAATCAACAAGCAGCTCCGGCGAGGCCCGCAGAGAACACACGAACCTGGGCCTCCTTGACCCACAATACTTTTAATTCTCCCAGGTCACACGCAACCAGTGGCAAGTTCGGCTACATGAGGGAATACAATTCACTAGGAAAGAAGGAGACTATGTAGAAGAGCCTTGTCTACAGGACCCACACACTTGCTTTCCCCCGTTTTCAAGATGACGCAAGTAAAGAAGGAAAGCCCAAGGTGATTCCTGGAACCGCTTTGGTGCAGCCCAGCTTGGGACAAGGGGTGGGACTGGAGAGCGGCACCTGCCTCCTCCTCTGATCACACTGACAAGGGAAACCAGTTAGACCACTAAGCCTCACTTGGGGCAATAAGACAAACAAACATTTTTTCAGTGAAAAAGCTACTTGAGAACTCTAATAGTATTAAGCCAAAGAGGATAAGCTCGTATGATTAAACGCACCTAAAGAGAATTAAATTTAAATGTACTTAAAAAGTCTCACTCTCAAAGACAGCAACATAGATTAGTTGCTCAAAGTTGGAGCTTAAAAATGGCCACATTATTTCAGTCATGATTTCCAGGATATCTGGTGACTTTTATTTTTCTGAAATCTGATTTTTTTCTACCATATTTAGGCTTAAATCATTTGTTTTTATTTTGAATGCATCTCTAATGTAAACCAAAACACTAAAGTCATTTTCAGTTTCAATCCAAAAATGCAAAAGAAAAAGAGAAGCATATAAATTGTTATAAAATATGCATTAATGTTTTCAATATAATTATCAGAATTTATGTTTCATTTTAGAACTAAAATACAAAGTAAATAAGGAAATGAAACAATTCAAAATGGGGTTAAGATATTTTCCCCCTGATGGTTCACATTTTCCGACAATTCACAAAATAAAGTACATCTTTTAAAAGGGCAAATTTGAAACTAAGTCAAATAAAACATGCTTGGTGAAAAAAGAGCAATTCGAAGGGTTTGTTTATTTTTCCTGGGGGCAGGGCAGAAAATAAATTCCCTAGTTATGAGAATCACAAGGTTCCCCCAGCCCTCGAAGTAACAGCTTTGTGAAATCTGAAACCTCTGTCTTTATTCACACTGTTATTCACAAAACTTAAAATGATTCTCTAGTTTGGAATACATGGTTTGAAATGCTTTTTTCCTTTTTCCATTTTAGTCTGTCATGTCCGATGTGTCCTTGCACATGTGTCTCCTTGTTCTTGCTGTGCACGTGCTTTTGCAGGCTGCGCGCCTGGACGGTGCTGCTTAAATACAAGTTCATGGCTAAGGTCCTAAAACCATCCTCACCTATCAGCCCACCCTCCAGGCGACGACTGAGGTGAGGCTGTTGCGGACACAGATACACGGCTTCCGGCAGCCCTGTCTAACTTCAGAAAGGAAGGGCAATGTTAGGGCGCCTGTCATTCAGCTGTCACCTGCGGGCTGAAGGTACACAGCAAAGAGAGCCAGAGAGGCAGCCCGAAGGCTGAGAGGCGGGAGAAACCCGGCTCTGCTGAAAGGGAAAGCGAGAGTGTGATGGAGAGCAGTGTTCCTTCGGAAAGACTGCTTTAATCACCGTGTTCTTAGTAAGAGCCCTTGCCTGGTTCAAAAGGGGGAAGAACAGAGAAAGAAGCATATTAGATTAATGACAAAATCATTAAAAAATTGACATATTAAAACTATGTAAAGAATTAGACTCATTTGACACTGGTATTCATGAAGAAAATTTTAACAACATTATAAATAAGATGAATAAAAGAAGGGGAAAATGAAGACTTTATGGGAAACACCGCATGCTGTCATCAGCTTTGAGAACATGAGTCAGGAATTCTCTCTTAAGTCTTTTTAATTTTTTCAATGTTAGAATTGATGCTGCCACATATTTCAATGATATTTAAGCCATGACAGCAGTTTTCTAGGCAAGGGACGCATCGCCTTCAAGAAGCAAAACTCTTTTCTTTTCTCTAAATAAGCATAATAACCGGACAAGCTGTTTGAGAGGGAAGGAAGAACCGAACCCGGAAAAACTGCTGCAAGATCGAAGAGCACCTGCAGGAGACACCAGAATCTACTCAGTGGGCTAAAACAGATTTTTTTTTTAGCATTAGAATTTCCATTAAATCTTTTGCAGAAATAACTTCCAGCTCCCACTTTCGAAAACATCTCGAAAATATGGACGGAGGGTTTTACTTCTGATTGGCGCTTCAAGTCTAGAGAGTCCTGGAGGTGGGGGAGCAAGTCGGGGTGCACTGTCTCTGGGCTACAGAAGTAATTCCGGAAGTGTCGTACTGCACCTGCTACAGACTACGGAGAGACGCTTATAAACCATCACCAAAGTAACGCGAACCCGAAGTCTATTCAAGTAAGCAGATGAACAGAAAAGAGTTCAGTGTTCCTGCTGTTGTAGGTAAAGCAAGGACTTGCACTTCTGTCGCAGAAATACAGATGGAGACAATGAAAACAAAACAAAACAAAACACAACAAGAAACCCAGGGCGCACTCCTCATTTTTACTCACAAACTGCGAGCAAGGAAGGAATCATGTTCTCCGGAGCGGAGACGGTTCTTGGCCATGTTCGAACACTGGTGTGGCACTCAAAACTGTTTCTTTCAAACTGCTTTAAAACTAAACATAGGCTTTCCCCCCTTCTCTGCTAATTACACACTTTTCCGTTAAAGAAGCAAGCCCTTTATTGCTCGTAATTCCAGCTATCACTTGCCTGGGCATCTTCTCGGATCAATAGCACATAGTTAAGTGGAAGAAAAGGCTAAATGTGATTGCTATTTGCAAAGCAAGGATTAATTTTTAGTTTTTAAGTGCTCTTGTGTTTCGTGTTAAAATAAATTAAATTCCAGTCACAGGTTCAGGGTAGCTACACATTCGGAGCTTTTTGTTAAATATCTCTCATTTTTTACATGTTGAATCCTGGCATAGGTTATAATAAAATCCAGTGTACATTCTGCAATTTTCCAGGTGCTGCTGGTGGCCATACATCTTGGATGGCAAAACTACATGGGTTGTAGCACCATAAAAATCAATAAATATTAACCTTTTCTGGCACCCTGTGCACGGGTGCTCTATCAATTGCTGTCAGGTAACAGAACAGTCAGTGATGAACTGTATTTCTCCGCTAAGGGACCCATAATAAATTTAGAAATCAATGTAGATTAACATACTTTTTAAATAAAAAAATCATCAACGGGTTTTTATTTCCTATAGAAAGAACACAAAAGCCAGTAAGCCCACATTCTGAGAAGGTGCCCTGGGTGGGGCACAAACAGCAAGCAGGACGCTAAGCCAAGAACAGAGTACTTCACACCTCTCTCTGGCTCCCCTTCGTGATGTGCATGAGATGCAACCTGCTTTCAGACTGGAGGTGACACACTAAGAAGCAGGAAAATGTTTATCCCATACGACACCCGTCTTATTTCCGTCAGCCGCCCACGCTCTTCCAGACGAGCTACAGATGATACCTCGCATCATCTAGCAAGGGTTTGCAATAAAGGCGACAACTGCTCAGTAGAACCAGAATGTCACTTTATGCCTTGGGACTGTCCTCGGGGTCACCCCAGTAGTGGCCTTCTCACTCTGACTCCACGCCACCTGCAGGGCCCTCCTTCGTACAACACTGCCGCTGGCCTTAGCGCGCGGCGCCCGGCGAGCGACAGACGGCCGGCTGGGAGCCGCCAACGCCCACACTGAGCACTGTGTCCCAGGTACTCTACGGTGCACACTCTGGTCCTCTCAAGACTTGACTTTTAGCTTTGTAATTGTAGCTCCATCTCACTGGACAATCCAATGTGTTGATAACTCAGGAGGGGAATGCAGAACTAAGCTGTCAAATTCAGTCATTTAAACAGCAAAGTGTAACATTATTTGCAATCTCACTCATCAGTATATCCAGGCCGAGGCCTTGATGGAGAACAAACATAAAGGTTTTCATGGCCCAGTTCCCTTAAAAAATACCGTGGAATTTCAATAGGGCAGCCACTCAGACAAATAGCTCAATCATCAGATGGAAAACGAATGCTCCATCCAGAAGGTAACAGCTGTGGGTAAGAGAACTTCGATGTGCTAAAAGCTCTATTAACATAAAATCTAAAAGTTAGCCGTGGAGGAAAATGATTTTACACTTACCACTCTTTCAGCGACATCTGTATTTTTAATCTCTAGATAAATCAGCTAAAGAAAAATCAGAATTCTTATGAAAATAACAACATACTAGTTATAAATCTTTGGTTGTAAATTTTAAAATGGCTTTTTTGGTGGAAATAACTCTAATGAATTCATTTCTTTGCAATAAATAGTAAGTGTTAAAGCCTGATGATTTTCAAAGTGACTGCTTTGGGGGTAGAATGAGGAAAATCTTTAAAACATATTAATAATAGATCTTACAATAGGATCTACTAGGCATTCATTCCTCCAAGACAGCTTGGTTCTTAGATGATGTCAGAAGGCAGCAGAAAAAACATTCAAGTCACCCAGATTCATCAGGAAGTCTCTAGTATTCGACCATCACACCTGACCCTAAAGGCAAGAGCTCCTCCCACAATGCAGGGCGGGCACGGCAGGTCCACAGGGCATTCGGCTCACGGCCGGGGCGAGCACGTGGCCCAGAATCACTGTGGGGCTGGCAGTGGCCCCCAAGAACATGCTTCAGGCCCGGACACGAAGTGCCTCATGAAAAGCCTGTTCCAAAATGGCCAACTTCTTCTTCTTTCTTTTCTAAGCTTAAGGTTAGAAAGGCTAAAAAGATTTTCACAAACCAGTCAAGGAAAGTCTTGTCTATTTTAAGTCAAGTCTGATTAGCATCACGACAGCGCTTGCCATCTGGATCCCTGACCCCACAACTCGGCCAGGGACAGGTACACTTCTCAGCCTTTTCCCCCATGTTTGTCACCAAAACTTAAGCAAAAATGAAAAACAAAAAACAAACAGAAAAATATAACATCCTGAGAGATCACCCAAGATTAAGACAAGCTCCTAGAGACAACTGTGATGATCTCAATTTTTCTATGTAACAAGCATCCACGAGGCTACAGTACATTTTCCAGAATCAAAAAAAAAAAAAAAAAAAGAAAGAAAGAAAGAAATTAAGAAAGAAAAGAAAAGACCACTTTCCCTTTTGCGGGAAAGATGTGTGCAAAAGGGATTGAGGCAGACATAAAAATCACAATCTCCTTTTTCTCAGTAGTTTCTATCAATAATAGCTTATAGCCTCAGTGTTCACCAGCCCCACGGAGTATCCATATCCAGAAATGGAGATAATTATTTCTAGGCTGACAGATTTTATTCTAACACCACCCTGCCATCTTGCAGCAGTCATTGAGAATATGAAGAAATTCGTATACGAGAAGGGAAATAATTCCAGCCCGAGAATAGCTTTGTTGACTTTCTACATGAAGGAACAAAATAATCATCAGTAAACAACACCATCACCATTGCTGGGGAAATTCTTCCTTTCTTCGTAGAGTTCAACTTTAAAGCCCTGCATTCTCTCATCCAACAGCATCTTTGATATGTGGCTCTACGCCGATAACATCAAGCACAGCTTCGTGTAATGGGACACAAATGAAGGGAAAACCCCCAGCAAGTTCATCTATGCTTAAAGAAGGGAAAGTTTACCTGCATAACCTATTTAATGCCACTCTGGGCAACTCTGGTCTATTCTATTACAACCCTTCTTGTCCTTGACATATTCAAGTGTGTGCCTACGAGCCCCTCACAGTGCACCGTGTGTGTCTGAGCAGATCTATGTATTTGCTTTTGGTTTTCCTTCTGTGCCTGGATCACCCTAACCTTCCAATCGAAGGGTCATTACTGAGAAAACCTACTGAAAACTCCGCGTCAGGATTACAGGTCCCCACGGAGCACATGTGCTCCACCAGCGAACGGGAGCGGACGTGTGTGAGTGACAGCTCTGGGCCACTGCGGGGCGTGGGGGAGTGTGGCCTCGGGCCCCAGAACACACGAGAGGAAAATTTGGGATTTAGATAAGCAAGCACTGAGGGATTAGCAGAAGTCTTCTGCAATTATGAGGTGCGCCACAAAATCAGGGCGGAAGTTTGATGAAAAGTCACAGGAAGAAAAACTGTGTCGTCTCTGGCAGTTTCCAGAGAAGCGGCGGCGTGGAAGGCACTGGAAGCCGGCGGCCCGGCTCTGGTGCCCGTCTCCACCGCAGGAGCTTGGCCGGCATCCTTCCGGGCCTTCCGGCTCCGTCCCGCTCAGCTAACGAATGGGACTCCTGTGCCAGTGTTTTGAAAGAAATGTACATTTTACACACATGGCTCAAGCAACCCGATTAAGAAATAAACAAACAACAATGGAAAGTGTTCATTCCAGAAGTGCGTGCTCCCCCTGGTCACCTTCCCTCCAGTAAGATCGGCAGTGTCACTTGGTCTGCGGTCAGTGGGCTGGAGGTGACCCGAAGGATCGCTGCGCCCGGCAGACACTTGGTAAGAAGCGACTTCGTTTTTCTCACCACGGTCTCCCAAGCAGGACTCGGCGCGCCGGGGTTTTGACGGGACAGACGGCGGGAGAGTCCAACTGCATAGGCGGCGCGGCGCTCGCGAGTGATACCGAGCCTGCCCCGTCACTGCACTGTCACCTTCCTGGCTTTCTGATTCCCTCGGTTCGAAACTCTCTCCACCTCTTCAAATTCTGGCTTCTCCCCATGTCCTGGGTTGCCCCTGGAGCCTCATTCCTCAGCCCAGCTTGCCGGGACCCTGCTGGCCTGGCTGCCCACGGCCTTGAGGGAAGGTCTGTTCCCTAAGTAGGTCTGTCAAACACCACCGCCCCCAAACCCTGACTCCCCTGACACACTGTGTCATTAAGAGTTCTCCCTTCTGCAGATGTCCCCTCTGCGGCGGCAAGTCCCACTTGTGACGGACAGGGACTGGGTGCCTTTCTCCCGGCCGAGCCCCGTGCGGATGGGTCACGCGTGCTCTGTCCACAGCACCCTGCCTGCATGCTCCCCTGCATGTTCCAGATCCCGGCGGAGCTTTCGTGGGTGACTTTAAGGAGGTACTGTTCAAGGACCACCGCGAAGAGACTGGCTGTAATCTAAGAAGCTAATTCTCTGACCGCCATGACCAGAGAAGTTTCTAACTCGTTCCGCACACAACAAGCAACGCCTCAAGACGACAGAGGTGGTAAGTTTCACAAGCGCACTGCGGGGAAGACCTGAGCTGACTTGAGCACAGCTCGATCGCGGTATCAGGGAACGGCTTTTGTGTTTGTTTTTTCACCATCCCATGCTGGCGATCTTGACAGAACTGGAGAAGAGGGTTCTATTTCCTTAATTCCGATTACTGAGGTCTTTAAAATAGTGTTAACAGCATCCACTGCCTTCCCTTCGCACGTTAAAAAGCAACACGTGGTAAGAAATACAGAAAAGCTTGCACTGTTAGGCCCACCATTTTTTTAAAATAAGTACATATGTTACAAAATGAAACGGGGGACACTTTCAGCATACCATTTTCATATCTTTTCAGATGCTCTTAAATTACAGAAATAATATATGTTCGTGATGGAAACAAACCACTGCAATGCAGACCTACATAAAGAAAAAATGCTCAGGGTCCATTCACCATCTCAATGGACCCCCGGAGATGGCCAGTATCAAAAGTTCGCCTTTGTCATTCTATGTGTTTCTTCAAGCTCAGACAAACACACATGGGGGGTGGGTACCTTTTCCTTCTTGAAGAAAGAAAGAGTCGCAGCAGGCTCCTTCCTGTGCAATTGAATCACGCAACGCAGGGGCAGACATACACACGCAGCTCATCTGTAACTGCTGCGTGTCTGTCCGCCGTACGGACAGTCTCCTCCTGATGGGCACCAACAGCTCCGGGCCATGACGACAACCCAACAAAGCAACCTCATATACCAGTATATTTATTCCCGAAGAATGATGCTTTTGTAGAATTTCTGAGATCAACAGTGTGTGCGTTTTAAAATCCAACAACAGAGTTTTATTTAGCAAGTCACTCTCCCATCAGTAATGTACAAGATTTCTAACTTCATGGGTCATTTTCAACCTTTTAGGTTTTTGCCAACGGTTTAAAACTGGCATCTTATTGTTGTAAAGTACTGACAATCAGTGAGGTTAAACACCTTTGTCCATACTTACCGGTAATCTGCATTTTAAAATGTTTATTCAGATTTGTCTTTTGTGTGTGTGTGTGTGTGAGAGATAGGGAGAGTGGGGGGGAGGGGCAGAGGCAGGGGCTCCATCCTACGACCCTGAGATCATGACCTGAGCCAAAATCATGAGTCAGACACTTAACTGACTGAGCCATTAGGTGCCCCTAGATTTGTCTTAAAAAAAAAAAAAATTCATTTGAGAGAGGTTTCAGTAAATTAGGAATAGTGACCTTCTGTGGGAATACTAATTATATTAATCCTGGCTCTGTCTTACATGTTGCAAATATTTTCTCATAATTGATTGTGAAGCTTTGTTTACTCTTTTTCCCTTTTTGGTTCTGTCTTTTAGGTCTTCTGTAACTGTGAGGTCATACAAATATTATGAGGTTTGTCTCCATCATCGCTTGACTATGTAAGAATTTAAAATAAAAATTCAATTCATATGAATATTTTTAGAAACAAAGATATAATACCTTTCCTCCTAATTATTTGAATCTACTTCTTTAGGTCTTTCTCCTTCACACTTCAATTACTAAGTGTCTGGGGTTGACAAATAAAAGATTTGAAAACACAATTAGTTGTTTATAATAGTTCTTTACTGGTCTCCTGGTCAGATTATTATCGAGCTAACGAACACCACTGTATGCAAAAACTCTACTTGCTACTTTAGACTTTGTTTTCAACTAGGAAGCACCAGTGTGATGCTATCGGTAGAGGAAGATCCCATAAGAAAGGCCAGTTTTCTTGCATTTCAATCCTCATTTGCTTCAGGAGATTCACTGTCAAGAGTCCAAAGTTAGAGAACGACAAATAACACGAGAGAAACATGGAGTGTGAGAAGTCTAGTGGGTGTTTTAGGTATGTATGTTTAGATAAATGTCAATGTATTACAAACAGAATTTATGTCCTAAATTAATAGAGGATACATGATCAAAAATGCGAGTTTAGAATGTAAGATACGTTATTAGCCCCCTCTCCTGGGTCAAGGGTATCCATCCCTACACCAGCTTATCCTCACAACCTCGACCACATCCTACTCCGCAATGTCAATTCTGTCTCTGGGGTCTGATTCTTTCCCTCCCTGTGCTTCTGTAACCCAGCCAAGGACAGGGGAGCTCGCTGTCTTTCTTCAGTGGGGTGATTACCACCTATCCCTACTCTGCTTGGTACAAACACAGGCAAGTTCCTTTGTGGACTGATCACTTTCTAGAGGTCATTCAGACCATAATTTCAGGCCCTCGCCACTATCCTGATGGTCCTTCTTAGGAAATTAGACCCAGTGGGAACGTTTTCTCCCTCTGCTTAGTCTATGGGTCAGCATTTTCCTTCCCTTGTAGTTCTTAATTCCCTTAAGTGGCAATTATTTAAGACATAGTTAGAGAAGGTGCAATCTACATTCATCCAATAAAACCTAAATATTAAAAAGGACAGAAAAATTCAGCATGGTTACTAAGGATAAATGGGACAGCATTTAGCATTTGAAAGGTACCAACGAAGTGGTACATGAGTAAATGGATAAAGTTTAAAAAAAAAGATTAGAGGTTAAAAAAAAAAAAAAGATTAAGAAGAACTAAAGGGCACACTATGTGTCAAAGAGACAGAGCATCTTAATTATAAAAGGTTAATATCACAGTCAGAGTCAAGAAATAGGTGGAAAAACCACTCTAATAAATACTACCTAGAAATCCACCCAAGGCAGCTGATAAAGACTAAATTTTAGATTTTTAATGAGCATATGATAAAAATCAGATTAGCACTGTGGTCCAAAATATTCTCCACAGAAGTACCACGCTGGTGCCGAAAACATGATGCTTGGGATGAAATCACCATGTCTGTGGCAAGACATGTTAGAAAGACTATGATCACTGCACGGACACAAGAGATGAATGCGCCCTAAGCTAACGGTTCTAAAAGGAGCCAAAGGAGAAAGGTTAAAAAATTCTGAATTTTATGTGGCCCATTCATAAGGAAATGGTGAAACTACTGGAATGGACAAAAACCACTGGAATGGATTTAATTAAAATGACAATACCCTCACAAAGCACGCAAAAGCTCGGACCGCAAGTATACATGGAAAATGACAGGATGCGTGAGCTGTGGATACTGTGGAGCATAATGTGTGCAGGCCAGCAGGCGGAGTCCTCATGAACTCCACTTCTTCCTGTGGTCTTCATGTGAGAGCAAGTAAACACCTGTGAAATTTTAAGGACTGACTGTATTCTTAAAGTTTTAAAACTTAATCTTCATGATTTTGTCTTTAATTTAACTCCTCATCTGCCTGGTGTATCAGAAAGTGGCATTTTGCCAAGAAAATCCAACATGTGGTATTTGTGAGATACAGCAGACACATGAAAAGCTTCTGGGTTGAAAGTGAATTTTCATCTATAAAACCAGATTAATTCCACTAGGACCACTTTAAAGGTTTTATTCAACTCCCACAGTTAGAAAAGGTCTAAGCTCAGGGTGCCTGGGTGGCTCAGTGGGTTAAAGCCTATGCCTTCGGCTCAGGTCATGATCTCAGGGTCCTGGGATCGAGCCCCAGTCTGGCTCTCTGCTCCTCGGAGTGCCTGCTTCCTCCTCTCTCTGTCCGCCTCCCTGCCTACCTGTGATCTCTCTCTGTGTCAAATGGATAAATAAAATCTTTAAAAAAAAAAAAAAAAGAAAGAGAAAGAAAAGGTCTAAGCTCTATCAACAATCCCTTATTCTTCAGCTCTCAAAACAGTTCTGATTCTGTGAGGGAACTCTGATCGATTTAACACTCCTGAGACAGTGACATCTGACCCAAGAGTCACACGCGACACAGCGTGGCTTTTTCAAGCAGCAGCATCACGGCGGCCACACTGAAACCAGGGCCCGCCTCCACGTGCCTCGCCAGCCTGGTAACCTCACGATCTCCCCTGCACTAAACTGGGAACTATGGTAGTATGGTGTGGTTTGGGAAATTAAATGAGACGATACTCTCATTTTGTGGACACAGCCCACTAATCTGGCGAAGGTAGTGCTCATATGTAATCGCTCTTAGCACATAGGATGTGGCAAGTTATTTAGAATATAATGGAATGAATTCAACATTTCTTTTTAGATCTTTCCTATACGCCAAAGAGTAGAGAAACGTTATTGTGAAAAAGGCTTAGTAAGATTAATCCAACTAGAAAAGTATTATTATAACACACTGACTTCCAAGGGTTCCTTGAATTCACTATTTCCCGCTTTCCTAGGGCCTGTGTTGTTATGTGGCCTGGAATGTTCTCTCCCACTTAACTCTTACGCTCTTTCAAGAGTGAGGTCTAAGAAGGAGTCTCACCTGGTGCCCTACACAGATCACTTCCCTAGATGCCTTCCCAAAGCACCTTGGACCTTAGCTCTGTAGGCCTTAGGTAGCGACTGGGTGTTTATTTGTGTGGTTGTTCAATTAATGTCTGTTATCCACTCAATCAATAATCCCTCTTAAGGCAAGGGCCAAGTCTGGGCTGCTCACTCATCTCCTCTGGTGTCTCTGGTGCATACAGCACAGGGCGCTGGGCTCATCGTGGGTGGACAGCGTTGTGTATTTGCTGGTTATCTGCTAGGTCTGAACACAAAATAGTTACCAATTCTCAAACAAAATCAATTTCGAGTCACTTCAGGACTTTTAGATAGTGTTTTACAACATACTAAGAAGCAGAAGAATGTAAATCTCATTCCCTCAACAAAGTTTACAAAACCTGCCCCCCAAAAAAGGTTTAGAAATGACTGATGTAACTTTTCAGTGACAGGACCCAGAGGTCATCACCAGAGACAGTGAGAATGCTTTTTAGAACAGTTTGGAGCTCTTAGGGAAGGGCTAGACCACTTCAGTTCTGAAACTGGTGGGTGCCCTGCTGATCGGATTCTATGGGATGAAATCCTGTAACTGCAAACAGCGCATCACAGCTATCTAGAAGTCTACAGTTTGGTACTGCACGTAAGGATTCATATCAGAGACAAGACCCATGGCTGGCTTAGCCAGAGAGGGAAAGAGTGACACACCTGAGGAAATCTTACAGGCACTGCTATTTCCTCAGGAGACAGAAATAGTGGGTAGAGAGGATGGTCACGTCTATCATGGTGTGGAAGCACAGGGCTAACACAGAGGGACACCGAGAAGAGTCCGGACAAAGCCGGACCCTGAGCAAATACACACACAGATCAAACGCCCACACACACAAGCAGGTGATACTTGGGGTCTAACTCGAAACCTTTAGGCCAAGCACATTCAATTTTATCTATATTATTATAATAAACTACTGTTTCTCATGTGCTGAGCAAAAATGATTACATATAAATTAACGTAATAGGTGAATATCTAGACATCTTAATGCCTAGAAGATGAACATACCTAAATTGATTCTGCCATAAATCATAAAAATACACAGCCCTGGATTTGAAATGTCTTTTTCAATGTGGAAAAGACATTAAAAATTTGCTATGTTCAAACTAAACATAAAACATCTTAAAAATGTCTTTCTAACATAATTTCTTAGACACAGAGAAACGGGGGTAAAAAAGAAAATATATTAAGTACTATAACAGAATCATATCTAAAACCAAAATTACTTCTTTGACTGGTAAAGATTCATGACCTAAAAGCATACAACATGGGAAAATTTTCCTAGTTATATACAGGGGAAAAGGCCAGAAACATGGACAAAGATGATGTATTAGAATAACATTAGAGTAAAACAAAAGAAACCCAAAGTGTTATTCAGCCACATTTAAAGGGCCAGCCTGTTTTTTCTCTTGGTTCTTCAGCATTTTACTGCACATTATTTGCAATCCACCTTTTAGCTACACCTCCTCACAACCCTTTTGTGGACCCTACGGCCGCTTCTACCTGCTGGGCCTCTGGCCTGCCTCCCTTCTCACCTCTCCCTCCCCAGTTTTTTTTTTTTCCCCCTAAAGATTTTATTTATTTTTTTGACAGACAGAGATCACAAGTAGGCAGAGAGGCAGGCAGAGAGAAAGGAGGAAGCAGGCTCCCTACTGAGCAGAGACCCCGATGTGGGACTCGATCCCAGGACCCTGAGATCATGACCCGAACCGAAGGCAGAGGCTTAACCCACTGAGCAACCCAGGTGCCCCTCCCTCCCCAGTTCTTACAAACCAAATGCTCTCCACTTGCCTCCCCACGACTCCAGTCCATCAGCTCCGAGTACACTAACTCTGCTTACAGCGGTTCTAGTGCCTTTCTGTCCTTGGGCAAACCCGGTCCCTGACGCAGGCGTCCACAGAAAGGGCGCTCACAGGACAGTAACTAACATTACAAGGACACTACATCTGGCACCCCTTGTCTCTGGTCCTTGTAAATGGGAAGTCTGCTCTGGCGCAGTATCAGGGCTCATCTATCTGAGCCGAATCCTAGCCCTGGGTTATCTGTAAAACACGCCGGGGTGCCACAGCTCAGTGCGCACCAGATACTCCAGAAAGTGTCAAGAGATTCAGTAACTATTCCGTTGCCAATGTCAAGAGGGTTAAAATACGACACTTAACTGCCTGATAAGTGAGAAAGGTCGTGAGTACCTTTTAAAAAAAATAAAAACTTGGGTGAAACTAGCTGTAGTATTTACCAAATAGTATTCTGAAATTTCAAGACAACTATCTGGGCATTTTCGTAACTCTCATTTTATATTAAGAAAGTCAGTAAAGTTAACAGTCTATTTATTAGAAACAGTCTTGTTTCTAATCATGAGACCAAGGTATATAAACATAAATATGCAAGTCATGCCATCAATCCAGGCGACCTATGAATATAAAATATAACCTGGAATATCCACTCTTATCACTCAAGAGCAGCACCTCCTGGCACAATTTAGAAGAACCCAGAAGACATAGAGTAATTTCAGTTCAATATTTTATTAATTAAATACTTATAGAGCACTTAATACATGCCAGGCACTATTTTAAGTATTTCACAAATATTAACTTATTTAATACTGCAAGACATTTATCACTAAAAGAGACTTAATGACATAAACCTTACTCCAGGATTCAAGGATCTACTTCATTAGTGTGAGACGCAGATTCGGTTTAGAGCCAACAGAATCTGGGTCTGCCCCTGGCCGACATCTGGAAAGGAACTGATATTACAGTCCATTCTAACTTCATGAGCCAGACAACAAGCGTGCGGGAAATCCTGAAAGGCAGTTCTGCAAAAGGAGTTCTCTCCCAAAAAAAGAAGATCGCATTTTACATTCCACGCAACGTGAAAAATCTATACTAATTGCAAAGGAGTCTTGCCTTTTCCTTTATAAACAGGAAGTCACTCACGTGAGGTTTTTATTTTAAGCGTGCATTAAAATTATGATTTTTCATAAGATGAAAGAATGACTCTGTGCCAATCACACTGACAAGCTACTCACCAAATGGCACTAATAGCGGTGACAAGAGTGAACCTGTCTGAGTGGAGCTTTTTAAGGGTACCGAGACCAGCCATCAAGAGCAGATTTTCATCCGGATGGGGCCCACGCTATGTTCTGCTGCAATAAAAGCTATTAGGTGATTTAAGGGACTACTTGACTGGGACAGATTTCCATTTATTAAAAGAATGTACTTAAGTGTTTTTAATCTTAGAAATAGAAAAAAAAAGAAAAATAAAGCAGAAGCATGTCTATATAAGCTGAAACAGCTTGGTTCTTCATGTTTTTCCTGAATAAATTAACTTTGCAAATTTACTCAATTGATTTATATATTTCAGATGCTGATTAACATGTATCATATGACATCTTTTTGGTCTATTTAATTTTAGAGTCTCAAGCCAATTAGTATAATTTCTGTATTAACTTCCCCATTTTCATTTTCCCATCCCAATCAACTCCCTTCCCTAATCACCCCACACCACCAGAGATGCCTATTTAATATCTTCTGCTATGCGTCCATGCAGGAAATAGAAAAGAAATAAGTATAATTTTTTGTACTTGTAATTTAAAAAGTTTTTATCTGTGGTAAAATACACATAAAGTAAAATACACCATCTTAACCACCTTAAAGTGTGCAGTTCCGTGATATTAAGTATATTCACCGTTGGATAATCACACTCCAGACTTTGTCATCTTGCAAAAGTGAAAGTGGACTTACTCAACAGCTCCTCATGTCCCCTCTCCCAACTTCCGGCAGCCACTAATTTATTTTCTGTTCCTATGAATCTGACTGCCTGAGGGGCCTCATATTCATATACGTGGAATCATACAGTATTTTTCTCTTTTGTCTGCATTATTTCACTTAGCATAATATCTTCAAGGTCCATCTATGTTGTGACATGTGCTGGAATTTCCTTTTTTTTTTTTAAAGATTTTACTTATTTATTTGATGGAGAAGACACAGTGAGAGAGGGAACACAAGCAGGGGGAGTGGGAGAGGGAGAAGCAGGCTTTCTGCCGAGCAGGGAGCCCAATGTAGGGCTCTATCCCAGGATTCTGGGATCACAACCCGAGCCGAAGGCAGATGCTTAATGACTGAGCCACCCAGGCGCCCTGGAATTTCCTTTTTAAGACTGAATAATATTCCAATGTATGTATTATCTAATTACACACTTATTATATATAATGTCATTTATAATGATATATAGTTATATGATAATTACATAATATAATTTCTAGATTATATATTATATATTTTCCTTACCCATTCACTTGTTGACGGGCACTTGGCTGTGCTAAATAACGCTGCTATGCGCGCGATTTGTTGTCATTTCTTTTGTACATATACTCAGAAGTGGGAATGCTGGATCATTTGGTAGTTTTATTTCTCATTGTTTGAGGAACCACTACACTGTTTCCACAGCAGCTACACTATCTTAAATTCCCAACAGTGCACAAAGGTTTCAAATTCTCAACACCCTTGCCAACACTATTTTCTTTTATTTTGTTGATAGTAACTATCCTAATGGGTGTGAGATATTAGAAGTAAATTATTAAAGTGACTTCTCACCTAATAAGAAAAAGATAGTGAACTCTTCTAGGATTTTGACGGTTTCCTTGTTCATATTTAGGTCTTTCATCCATTTTGAATTTATCTTTTTACATGGTGTAAGAAAGTGGTCCAGCTTCATTCTTTTGCATGAAGCTGTCCATTTTTTCCAACACTGTGGAAGAGGCTGTCTTTTTTTCCCATTAGATAGTCTATCCTGCTCTTAAATTTTCCATATAGCTGTGGGCCCATTTCTGGTTTCCTCATCCTGTTCCAGTGATCTATGTGTCTGTTCCGGTGCCAGTACCATACTGTCTTGATCACGACAGCTTTGTAATATAACTTGAAGTCCGGAATTGCGACATTTTCAGCTTTGCTTTTCTTTTTCAAGATGCCTTTGGCTATTTAGGGCCTTCCGCGGTTCCATATAAATTTTAGGATTGTTTGTTCCAGCTCTGTGAAAAATGCTGGTGGTATTTTGATAAGGATTGCATTAAATGTGTACATTACTTTGGGAAGTATAGACATTTTAACAATATCTGTTGTTCCCATCCACGAGCATGGAATGTTTCTCCATTCACTGTGTCATCTTCAATTTCTTTCATGAGGGCTATGTAGTTTCCAGAGTATAGATCTTTTACCTCTTTGATTAGGTTTATTCCTAGGAATCTTTTTTTTTTAAAGATTTTATTTATTTATTTGACAGACAGAGAGATCACAAGTAGGCAGAGAGGCAGGCAGAGAGAGAGGAGGAAGTAGGCTCCCTGCAGAGCAGAGAGCCCGATGCGGGACTCGATCCCAGAACCCTGAGATCATGACCTGAGCCGAAGGCAGCGGCTTAATCCACTGAGCCACCCAGGCGCCCCTATTCCTAGGAATCTTAAGGGTTTGGGTGCAACTGTAAATAGAACTGATGCACCCTCTTTGGCATTGGCCATAGGAACCTCTGACTAGATACGAATCCAGAGGCAAGGGAAACAAAAGCAAATGAACTACTGGGACTTCATCAAGATAAAGAGCTTCTGCAGAGCAAAGGAAACAATCAACAAAACTAAAATGCAACCTTTAATGGGAATAGATATTTGCAAATGACATATCTGATAAAGGGTTATTATCTAAAATCTATAAAGAATTTATCAAACTCAACACCCCAAAGAACAAATTATCCAGTTAAGAAATGGGCAGAAAAGATGAATTTTTCCAAAGAAGACATACAGATGGCCATATGAAAAGATGCTCAACATCACTCATCATCAGGGAAACGCAAATCAAAACTACAAGTGATATCACCTTACATCTGTCAGAATGGCTAAAATTAACACAGGAAACAACAAATGTTGACAAGAATGCAGAGAAAGGGGAGACCTCCTACCCTTTTGGTGGAAATGCAAACTGGTGCAGCCACTATGGAAAACGTATGGAGGTTCCTCAAAAATTAAAAGTAGAACTACCACACAACTCAGCAATTGCATAACTAGGTATTTACCCAAAGGGCACAAAAATACTGATTCGAAAGGATACATGCAGCCCGACATTTACAGCAGCATTATCAACAATAGCCACACTGTGGGAAGGACCCAAATGCCCAAATGTCCATCGATGAATGGATAAAGATGGTGTAGGGGACACACACACACACACATATGGGAACATTACTCGGCCATCACAAAGAACAAAATCCTGCTATTTGCAATGACATGGAAGAAGCTAGAGTATATTATGCTAAGAGAAATAAATCAGTCAGAGAAACACAAGTACTGTATGATTTCACTTGTATGCGGAATTTAAGAAACAAAGCAGGTGAACATGGTCGGGGAGAGACATGCGAACCATAAAACAGACTCTGAACTATAGAGAACAAGCTATGGGGTGTGGAATGGAGGTGGTGGGTGGGTGGGGTTAGATGGGGGATGGGCATTAAGGAGGCACTTGTTATGATGAGCACCGGGTGTTGTATGTCAGGGATAAAACACTAAATTCTACACCTGAAACCAATACTACACTATACGTTAACTAAACGGAACTCAAATAAAAACTTGAAACAAACAAAAAGACCCACGCATGCTTAATTTTAGAAACTGCTATGGTGGTAGAGAGGAAAGAAATGGATTCAAAGAAGTACTGTCAACTGATTTTCAACAAAAGCAAAAGGCATAAGGTTTTCAACAAATGTTGCTCAAAAATGAAAAAAAAAAAAAAAAGATGCTTACATGTAAAAATATACCAAACCAAAACAAAACCCTCAACTTGTATCTCATGTTATCTAAAATTTGACTCGAAATAGATCATGGATATAAATATATGTAAAATAAATGCAAAAACATAAAGCTTCCAGAAATACAGGACTTAATCTTTGTAACTTGCATTACGCACAGTTTTTAGAGACCACATGAAAAGTAAAAACCATAAGGAAAACTGTCAATAAACTGAACATGAATACCGTAGTCCCCTCTTAAGCACAAGACACATGTTCCCAGAACCTATCGGGTGCCCGAAACCACTGTATTGCCATACATACCTACTGACCTATGTTTCAGTTTAATTTATAAATTGGGCACAGTAAGAGATTAACATCCACTAATAATAAAATCGAACAATTATAACAACATACTGCAATAAAAGTCACGTGAATGTGGTTTCTCTCTCTTTCAAAATACCTCATTGTACCGTACTCCCCCTTCTCTCCTTGAGATGCTGCGAGATGATAAAATGTGCATGGATGAGGGACGTAGGCTTCACGAAGCGTGCTGGGCTATGAAGGACCTTCCGACGAGGCATCAGAAGCTGACACATCACGGCGGGCCATGGCTGACTGGAACTGTGGAAAGCAAAACTACGGATATGGGGGCAGGAGCTACTGGGTTAAAATGTTTTCTCTGGGACACCTGGAGGCTAAGTCAATTAAGCCTCTGCCTTTGGCTCAGGTCACGATCTCAGGATCCTGGGACTGAACCCCACGTAGGGCTCTCTGCTCAGTGGGGAGCCTGCTTCCCCCCCCCGCCCCGCCCACCTGCCGCTCCACCTACTTGTGCTCTCTCTCCCTCTGTCAAAAAAAAACCAAAAACAATCTTTAAGAAAAAAAAGTTTTTTCTGTGAAAGACAGCATTAAGAGGGAAAAAAAGCAAGTCAGGACATGAAGGAAAATATTTGAAAATCATCTATCTGATAAAGGCCTTGTATCAAAAACACATTAAAAACTCCTAGAACTCAGTAACCCAATGAGAAAAGGGGCAAACTATTTCAAAAGACACTTCATCAAAGAAAATATACAGATGGCAAACAAGCACTGACAATCCACACCGGTAGTGATCAAATACAAATTAAAACCACTAACTACCACTAAACTTCTATCAGAATGACCTAGAAAACCCGACAATCCTAAGTGCTCGTGAGGGTGCAGAGCGACCAGAAATTCACACACGGCTGGCAGAAATGTCAGACGTACAGACTCTGGCAAACTACTTCACAGCTGCCTCTGTGCCTCAGGTTAAATATACACATACCGCATTGTCCAGGCACCTCATTTCCAGGAATTTACCCAAGATCAATGAAACCTCACAGCCACACAGAAACCTATATGTGAATGTTAACAGCAGCTCTATGTACTTAATTGCCAAGAGGGTAAACAACCTAGATGCCCTATGTCCTTGTGGTGCTGATTTGCATTTCCCTGACAATGATGTTGAACATCTTTTCCTGTGTTTACTGGCCATTTATGTATCTTCTTTGGAAAAATGGATATTCAGATCCTTTGTCTGTTTTTAAATTAGGTATTTTGCCTTGATATGGCTAAGTTCAAGGGTTCCTTATATATTCTAGATGGAAGTCCCTTATCAGATAGATCTGCAGATTTTTTTTTCATTTTTGTAGGTTTTCCTTTCATCCTCTTGATGGTGTCATTTGAGCCACTGAAGTTTTTAATTTTGATGAAGTCCAATTTATTTTTTTCTTTTATTGCCTGTGTTTTTGGTGTCATATCCAAAAAACTATTGCCTAATCGAAGGTCACAAAGGTTTGTTCGTATGTATTCTTCTACAGGTGTTAGAGTTTAAGTTATCATACTCAGGTCTAAGATAGTTTGTGTTTTAGAGCAATAAAACTGGATTTATGCGAACGCAGGGGCTAGCATGCACACATCCATTTCCTCCGCCTGCCTGCTGAGAAAGCCCACAAGCCGAGAGTGCACAGAAGCACTGAGTATACACAGTGTGCGGATCTTGGTTTCTAAACACCCTTCTCCAATGAAAGAAACCAAAGCTGCTTAAAGAAGACGATGATTTCAGGATCAAGGCAGACAAACCACCAGAGGAGCCTGGAGCACACTGCAGTACTAGAAAGTAAAGAGGTGTTCCTGAAAGGATGGGGTACCCCGAAGGACGCAGACGCCTGCTGGAAGGAGCTCACGATGGCCGACGCTGGAGCAATCTGACTATTCTCAGTTGTAAACCATAGAGTACAACAGATCCACACTGGCAAAAATAAATTGAATAAAAAATAATTGGGAGTGAAGGGACAGATACTCCTTAAAGAAGAATTCCAATTAAACGCAGAAGGAACGAGGGAAAGAGAGTATTACCGCTAAAACTCCACAGATCCTGTTGTAGGCAAGATCCACTAATGAATGTCAAAATTAGTGGGCAAATGCCTGAGGAGAAACAGGCTATTTGCATAATCTGAAGTATCTCTCCGGAGATGTGTATTAATTAAAAAGGAGAAAACAGTAGGTCTGTAGTGGAGAAATATGGAGACACCACCTCACTCAATAGGTCCAGTTTACACCATCCGCCATAATGCACCCTGACATGCTGCACGTCTACTCTGGGAGACGCTTAAAGAACCTTAGCCACATCATGAGTAAACGTGAGACTAGTGGAAAACAAAGAACATTCTGCAGAAGAACGGATCCCTATTCATTAGAAGAATCAGGGCTGCGAGAGGCTGAAAGACTGAAGGGACACGAGAACTAGAGGGTACGTCAGCCCCGGAGCTGAGCTCTGGAAAAAGAAAAATGACAGGAAGGGGCCTGGTGAGACGTGAACAAAGGATGTGGTTCAGCGGATGGTCATGCACTGACGCCAGTGTCTTCGGTTTCGGTAATCCTGCCACGGTTACATGCGACACTCAACTTCGGGGAAGTGGGGCAAAGGATATTTGGGAACTCTGCCCTGTTTTCACAACTTTTCTGTAAGCTCCAAATTATTTCAAAATAAAATCTCAAAACAAGGAAAACCTGCTAGATGATAACTTTGCTCAAAAAACCAGAAATAAATATATTTGCGAATGATTGATAATGTACATTTTACATCTTCTGAGCTAAATTTCAATACCAATTAAATAGTATTCCTAAAATTCCCCTATAATTTGAAGAACCCGTTCCGTTCTTCTTCCATAAAGGGTTTCGAGAGAAACAATGATGGCTACGCGCTATCAGCAGTAAGACCTGCCGGCGCCTGCCTTGTTTCTCTCATATGAAACTGCATGTTAGTCGGGGTCAAGATATAAATGTGAGGGTGTGTAAATTTTTTAAATATATAAAAGGTGATAAAAGGTCTATATATAAGTAAAAGCCACATCAATTACCTGATAAAATCATACTGTATCCCCTATAACTTTCCACAATCAATTTTTTCCCCTTAAAATTTTGATAAATGAAGTTGTCAGGGCGGATAAGATCACAATTTTTTTTTTTTTTCTTCTCTTTAACTATTTTAACTTTCAGAATTCTGCTCATGAATGTTGTAAATCTTCGCCTAGATAAGAACACAGTTTTGCCTGGTGATGAGGTTAGCATTCTGTCCTGTGCCTACATAACCTTGTGGCGGCAAGGAAAGAAGCCCAGGAGAAAGTTTTAACGTGGCTCTGAATTACGCAGGCTAATTACACCTGGCTAGGCCTCCCAAGAAAGAAGAGCATGGAGTTCTTTTCTGGGAAAAAAAAAAATTTAAACCTCACTTTAAAACTTCTAAGATCATGTAGCTAGGGGATGAGCCTGAGTGCTCTAAGGGCCCGAGATCCATCAGAAATGATTGAGTGGATTTACATGAATTTCAGATTATCTTCAGTCAACTATAGGAGGTGTTTACTAACAAAAGCCGTATTTTAATTGTGGACCCCGATTTTATTTTAAATGTTGTGACTGCCATTCAGGACTCTATAGAATGTTGAAATATGCAATAGAAAGGATGTTATCTCAGCGTCATACTCATTTACAAAAACAGTTTTAAAAATGTAATGTATACTAAATAACAAAGAATAGAAATAATTCGAATAAATGAAGTGATGTTTCCACTCTGAGAAAAAGCTATATAAAGACCTTGCCTAGCCCTAACTTTAGCTCCACGTTCAGAATATCATGCTGATATACGGATACCTACTAACACATATACGGTTAAAAGATTCATTACTCTTTGTAGCAATTTCAAATAAATGCAAAGAAATCATTTCAGTCTTTTTCTTCTAACTTCCTACTACTAAAGGGCAACAACAAAGCCTGCTATCTTTTTTTTTAAAAGAGAATCTCAGTATCAATAATAATTTTCAAAGCTTTTTCATATGCATTATTTAATCTGATAGTCAAAAGAAAGGCTAACCACGGCCACACACCTTGCATCAGAGAACACAGACACAGAATGGCTGAGTGACTTGCTTAAAGTCACATGTCTTGACAGCCACAGAGTCAGGACGCTACAACCCAGTTCATCTGACTGGCCCCCGTGCCATCTGCCAGGCCCTGTACAACTGTGAAAACATTTACCATAGTGGCTCATTTTATTTATATATGTTACTTCCCAGCTTATGTTTTCAGATTATCTGAAGTCTTAAAACTCCAAAATGTTAAGGCTTCGCGATACTAATTTCATGAACCCACAGAGGCTGATTCTGTTTCAGCTCCCGAGCTTGCAGGATGAGGCAGCCGGAGCACTCCCGGAAGGCCAGCACGCAGGGCTGCCCGATAGCAGCGGGGCCGCAGGAACCAGGCAGCAGAGGCGTGGACCAGACTGAAGGAAAGAAGCATGTCTCTTCTTAACCCTGCTCCACGGGGATAAGCAGGGGTATGTTTTTGGACATACCAAAGAAGAACCAGAACATTCCTTCCTAAGCAGATTGAATTAAAAGTATTTTAAAATGTATACTTAGGAGGTTTAGCAAACACACATATTTCAGTATATTATTCAATCAAAGAAAACAGGGATGAGCGGAGAGGATCTGTTTATCATTGGGCAGACGAGTGGATCCGGGAGAGCAAGTTGATTACCGAAAAAAGACAGCTGATGAGAACACCCTTGCTTTAGCATTGCTCGCCGCACGCCTCCCCGCCCCCCGCCCCGGCCATACAGTTCGTGGGGTAGTTCGCTCTAAACTCAGGAAATCCAGCAGGACTGGGAGTGAGAGGAGAGCCGAGAGAAAAGCCGGCTACTCGAACCTGCCACGCCAGGATGGACACGGAGCACCGGCCAGACAGAAGGTGCCAGAGAGGAGGTAGACAGGAACAAAGACAGCGGCAGTTACGAAAACCAGTAAATTAACCCATGGGTGATGTCTGAGGGTAAAGAATCAAACTGTTGAACTGTTAATTATTTTAGGAAGTCTTTTGTCGGCGGTGAACTACCAGGAGCCTGGAAAACAAGGAATCCAGTCTGAAGGTTATAGAGAGAGAGGGGAGAGGCTGAAAATTATAGAGCTGCTAGTCTAACATCTATATTAGGAAATAAATTTGAGATGATACTTATGGATGAGCTTAATGATACATTTGGGGAAGTACAATTTAATAGGAGTGAGTCAGCATGGATTTACCAAAGGCAATCATGTCAGAAAAAATTTCGTTCCTTTTTAGGTTGAAGTAATAATTGGTTTATGTAAGGAGAACCAATGAGACACTGTCGGGATTTTCTGAGATTCCGGGCGTCTTCATAAAATGAATCATTGTACGAAACATCATGACGTGTGTCAGAGCACCAACTAACAAAAGGGGCTGAAAGTAATGGGGTTAAAAATAGAAGCCCACAATCTGGGGAAAACTACATCCTACAAGGCCCTGTGGATCAGAACACTAATGTTTTTAATTAATGATGAAGAAAATCTTTGCTATGAGGAAATTTGAATATTCCGCTAAATGAGAGGGAATGGTTAAGACACAAAAGGCTACAGCTGCTGTATCTTAACCGTGACAGGTGAAGCGCGGGGCTCCGGGGCAGAACCCGGAATCCAGGCCGCCCGAACACGCAGCAGTGCGCACGCGGAGAACCAAGGAAGCCGTTAAGTGTCCTCAGAGTTTAAATGGTATGGACTGGTTAGCGCTGGAAAGAGAAAGGACATGGAGTTTGGGAAGAACCGAACTTTCACATTCTCACTCTTACATTTAGGTAGGACGGAAATGCTATGGGATACAATTAAATAATACATGTTTTAAAGAATTAAAAAACCGATTATCTTAAGGAACAATACGAAAATCCCAGTTTGTGGAGAGATGGTAGATTTTGTGGGCTATCACACTGCACAGGACAGGTGACCTGATGTACATTTTTAAATGATTAAGTCTTAATATGTAAGAACTGATAAAAATCACATCAATTTATATAATTTTTTAAAAAACCCTGTAACAGTAGAAAACAAAGGAATGAGAGAAAATGCCATGTCATCACTTAATACTTACTTTCTCCTGAACAGAGACCATCACTTGATCTCACCTTCAAACAAACACAGGCACATTTCCAACACTACAAGTCCCAGCTTCTCAGCGGAAAGGTGAAGGAACTAAGGCGACGTCATGGTCACAGTGCAGAGTGTGGCCGGGCCGCCCTGTCCTGCGGGCACGCGCCCGGCAGCAGCGAGCGCCACCTCAGAGGCAAGCACGCTCTCTGAGGTGCCGGCCTGGCATTCACGAGAGAGAACCATCTCGTTTCCTTCTCTGCCACAATCACGAGAGCCACACGTGCTCCCCTGCACCTTCTCCGTGGCCTCCTCGACCTTCATCCTCCCTTCCTCCAGGTGCCGTTCCTGACCAGCCCCCATGACCGACAGAAGGTCACGTGCACTGTGAACACGGGAGTGTCTTTCATCCCCGCTCCGGGCGCAGCGAACGAACACCAAGCTGATGTTTCAGTGACGGGGATGGCAGACAAGCAGTTGGTGATATAAAGGTCAAATAAAGATCATTTGTGGGGTGAAATGGGTTTCACTAAAGAGAAAAAAAATTATAATGTACAGCGCAGAATTCTGGCAACTTTTAATTTGATGTCAGTTTTGTGGGGATTAATATGAGTTTAAAGTCTCATCGCAGTGGATCTAGAATGGACCTAAATGAATCTCTCTAGAAATACAGGCAGCAAATAAATTATGTTTTAAAAAAACATGTACCTAGAAAAGCTTTAGTGCATCCAACACTATGAGCGTGAGATTTCCCTACAGCTTGTTTTCGCAGCCGCAGGGCACTCGGTGGCCGCACAGCCTTCCGCGCGTTCTGCTGGATAGACCTTTGGGTAGTTTCTGCTCTGGATCATGACGAAGGTATTAATGAGGATATAAAGTACAAGTACAAAAATAAAAGACTATTTCATGTAAAAGATTAAAACTGTCACAGCAGATCAAAAAACCAAATGCAGCTCTATATGCCGCTTGTAAAGAAGCTGATGTAGCTACACCATGATAAGACAGAGTGACGGCAAGAAGCACTATGACAGACAAAAAGGCATATTTCGTGATTATAAGGAATATATACATTTTCCTTATGATAGTGGAGGATGTGTATGAAATAATATTAAAGTTCTGAGTAGTCAGGGATGGATCTTTGAAACATATAAAGCCAAAAGTAAGAGAATAAAAAAAAAAGAACGCAGACAAATCCGCAATCACAGGCGACTGCGTGGCCCCTCTTCGCAGCTGACAGAGGTAGCGTGAAACCATGTAAGAATGCAGGGACTCGAACAGCACAGTGAAAAACCCGGTGTTCCGTGATGTGTAGGGAGCACAGAATGCACACCCAACAGCCCCTTTATTTATGCTCCTTTCTAGAATGTCTCAAACGTTCTAGAAAACTAACAAATGCTGGGCACAAAGAAAGCATAAACAAATTTCAAAGGATTGAAATAATTCAGTATTATGCTCTATAAGCATAGTAGACGGAAGCTAGAAATCGATATTACTCTTTCCATAGTTAGCAAGAAGAGAACTAGAAAAATCCCCAAATGCCTGGAAATGAAAGAATACGTTTTTAAATAATCAACTTTTATTTTAAAAATCACCACTCTTATCTGTTTTTCGAACAAAGCTATAACCAAAATTAGAGCTCACACAGAGCCTTTAATTCTCTGGAGTGTGAAATGAGAAACAATACCAAAATCATTAGTTCAGTTGCTGAAAGTCACTGAGAGGTGAGACCACGAATTACCTACAGAAGCGCTGGAGACCCTGGACGCGCAGTGCGGGCACGTGTAACTGTGCACACCCCACATCACCTGGTGCAGAGGGTGACACACTGTGCTGATAGCCCTTACTGTCCCCACCGGGCAGAGGTGTACACAACAGGCCCGGAGTCACTGGATAAGGGAATGGGGCTGACGTTCAGATCTAGCCTCTCCTGAAGGCCACGCCTACATGCCCCCAGGAGCACAGAACATCCCTAACTCTGCGCATGAGGACATGCAGAGGGCTGCGACCTTAGGGCATGGCGCACCAGGGTTAGGGTTAACCCGGCCTCCAGGGAACGCTGGTTAAGTCACAAGGCCTCCAGGACTTCAGGAAGGTGTTCGTGTCCCCCACCTGCGGAAGCGCACCATCACAGCAAAGCCTCTTTCCCCAGAGCTGTCTTCCTTACTTGAACATATACATTTCCAAATACTATCTCAATTAAAATTGAAAATACCCCAAATGGCACTTCCTGTAGCCATTGTTTAATGTGTCCCAACCACTGGTCTTTCGGATGTTTGATACACGTGGAAGAACCATGTGAGGACCAGAGTGAGTTTGTTCATCGGTTTTGGAGTAGATTTAAACCCAACCCTTTACGACAAGAACTGCACAATATGCTTCCCCGAATGCCAGGTTATGAGACGCTCAGCACGCGGGCAGTGTGGACGGCAGAGAACACAGCAGACGGTACCCTTCCGGGCCAGAAGCCACTCTTGCACAAAACCCTCGTGCCGCCGTGGGACCCGTCCCGGTACCGCCCGCCCAGCATGGGTTCGGCAGGTGCAGCGCCTTGTTCCGCCACCAGACGGTGCGGAACGAGGCCCCGCAGCATCTCGGTTCAGTGTCTTACTTCAGAGCAAGGAAGGCTCCTTTCCCACCGCCCTGCAGGTACTGCAGACGATTAACAATCACAAGGTTAGAAAGTCCATCACAGTCTAAAAAACTTCACCGTTTTAAAGTTTTCTCTTAACCGAGCTAAGTGTATCAAAGCAAAGATACTACCAGAGAGCGTGAGTGCCAGGACTAGGGGGCACGGACGGCAGACCTCCCACGGCCACCGCACGGGTGAGGTCTGGAGGGACGCTCTCTACGGCAGCTTCCGCAGAAATGGTTTCAAACAGAACCAATATAAACAGAAAACCAGGACCATATGCGCGTGAGCGTCACACACATACACACAGAAACTAGACTAAGTTTTCCTGAAACTTGTCTCATACTAATAATATCTCAAAACACCTCTCCAGGGAGCACGGGCACGGCGGGGGCAGCTACGGCGCGGGCCACGCAGGCTGTGCAGAGCCAAAGACAGAAAGCGCGTCCACGCTCTGCAATTAGCTCCCTCCTCCTCCGGCCGGGGCTCAGCTGAAAGTTGTAAGGACTTTATTTTAGGGAAAGAACCCATTTGCAATGTCTAGCTGGTGCGACGGAGAGACAGAAGTCACTGACACGCACCCCGAGAAGGAGGCGCAGCGGGGCTCTCCTGAAAACCGGTACTTTCCTGACACCCGGCGTCAATTTAGGTCATTTTGCTTGGTGGCTACTTGAAGCGCCTCCCTCCACAGGCCGTATTTCTGGCCTTGGCTTGGCCGTGACTCAACTTAAGGAAGAACCCATAGGAACTGACTGATGGTCAGAAGACACGGCAATTTGACTTTATCTGTTCTTGTGCTAAAGCAATAAACTGTGCAGTTCAAAACAGTTCGGTAACAACCTCACCAACATGCAAGTTTTTGTTTTTGTTTTTCAAAAACAGCCCCGGACACAACACAGCCGACAACAACAGGCATTCCACCACTGCTTAAAGAGCCGGTCATGTGCGCATGCACAGAAATCGGAAAGAACACGTCAGCAAAAAACAGTAATAACCTTAAACTGCCAGATGTATTAATAATGAACAAATAAGAATATTTTTCTAACTCAAATCATTCATTAAGTTCCATTTCTTTTAATGTAAAAGTTACCTGAGCAAACCCTACTTACACATTTGGCAAATGGATAGGGTTTCCTGTAACTTTTCATTTCGGGTGGGGATTCCCATAACTTTCAAACACGATGGTCACACGTCCAGTCTCAGCACCGTGACCCACCAGCCCTTCTGCATTGCTCCTGCTAGGCAGGCGTAAAAGGTACTGGGCTTGGCCATAAACTTTTTCACTCCTCACAGTGACCCTGAAAACAGATGCCGCCACAGAGATTTACAGAGGAGGAACCCGAGGCGTGATGAGGCTGGCCTGCTGGAGGTCACAGGCCCAGTACAGAAAGGAGAGTTTTCACGTAGTTCTAACTGATCTCATGGCATTTGCCTAAAACATTCCCTGTATCAGCTGGCATCACTGAAGGACAGTCCTGCTTGGCCTACGTTCTGGAACTCTCTGTAAATCACCTTCAGGGCAAGTGCTTCCTCCGACGTGCCCTCACACTTGTCTTCCATCCCCTTGCTGCTCTGCACAGTAGGAACTCCACACTCGAGGAAAATGTGCTTGTTCCTTAAACAGCACACCGGGCTACACAGGGATGGGTCTGCTGCACCCTCCCGGGGCCGCGTCTCTGGGCTTCCAGAGCATGAGGTCTGGCCACCGACCCAGGGACATGAGACCAAGCGGCCAGCCTGTGCCCTCAGCCCCGTGCCCCTCACACTGTGGCCAAGTCCCTCCTAATCTCTGGGACACGAGTGATGCACACACACTGCATGACCCAGTGCGGATGGTGACACGCTGTGCTAACAGCCCTTACTGTCCCCACCAGGCAGAGGGGTACACAACAGGCCCGGAGTCACTCAGTAAGGGAATGGGGCTGACGTTCAAGCTGCTCAACTCACGCCCCGGGGCCTGTGGTCTCCCTCTCCGGGAACTCACCCCAGGACCATGTGCACAGGGATAGGGCATACCATTGTACATCACCAACCTTTTTGGAAAAAAACTTAAAACTGTTACCAATTAGTCAAAACGTGGAGTTCAAACAACTGCTATCGTTTTAATCAACCAACTGTTGACTATTCGCTGTGACTAACTTCACTGTCCTGGGAAGATTATTTTGTCATATGTGTTCTTGACGACACATGACAGAAAAGACCCGTTTTCACAGTCGGGTAGGATGAGCCCGGAAGGCGCTTTTCCAGGTCCTGAAGCAGATGCTCTCACACGCTCTACTGTGTGAAAATAAATGACAGTAATGGACAGACGGTATCCTCACGCTTGGGATGAATGACACCACGTTCACAGTGCGAGCCCTTACCAGCATGCAAGTAAGCCAGGTCCGGGTTCTCGATGTCGGGGTGCTGCTCCTTCAGGTGGTTGCGGAACTCCACAGGCACGTTCGTTCCGTAGTCACACTTGGGGCAGTTGTACATCTTTACTCCTTCGTGTTTGCCGGTGTGTAAAATGTGCTTTCGGATGTTTTCAGCACAGTTTGACCTACCAAGAAAGAAAGAAAAGTGACCCAGGTCAAGGTCGAATCAGCACCATGAGACCGCGGACGAGGATACGAGCTAACACGTATGGAGGCCTTCCTGTGGGCCAGGCCCCAGTCGAGGGCTGTCCTGGTGCAATAATTTCCACGCGTGTAACACGGTCATCCCATGATGCTGGTAGTGTCTGTGAACTCTGGTGCTAATTTTTAGGTTGGTCTTTAACCTTCGTGATCCAGTTCTATGTGGAACCCGAAGCACAAAATCCCGGGTTCTACGATTTTACTATCAGATTATTCTGGTGCCACTTGAGGGCACTGAAGGAGCTTCCTTAACCCCAAGAACACACCTTCCACCAGGGAGGAGTGGTGCAGAGAAAAGCACTGGGGCCTCAGTGAATTTAGAGCACCGAGGAAACAAAGCAGCTGTGGCTTTTGAGTTCTGTCAAGTGAGCTCTAAAACAGTGTGAAGACAGAAAAGCAGCAGTGGGTCGGGCGCCCGGGAGCTCTCCACGCTGGTGTCGGTTTCTAAGCGCGAGGGGCTGAAAGATACAATGGAGGCCCCGTGCTCCGTATGCCAGAGAGCCCTGAAAGTAGGGCGAGGGTCCTCTCCGACGGCTCCTGCCAGTTCAGAAAGGCACAGCCTGAAGTGCCCGATACCAGGGAACAGGCCTGAGCTCCGGAAAGCTCTTCCACCTGCTGCCCACTCTCTGGTACCACTGACATTATTTCCTCATGGAAAAGCGAGGCATCAAACATTATCAAAGACAATAAGCGAAACCACAGAAGGAGGAGACGAACCATGAGAAACCGTGGACTCTGAGAAACAAACTAAGGGTTTTGGAGGGGAGGGGGGTGAGGGGTTAGGTGAGCCTGGTGGTGGGTATTGAGGAGGGCATGGATTGCATGGAGCACTGGGTGTGGTGCATAAACAATGAATTTTGGAACACTGAAAAGAAAATTAAATTAAATTAAAAAAAAAAGAATCATCAAAGACAATCCTGATCAAGTGAGGTAATCAGAATTACCAAACCCAACACCTTTAATCTGTAACACATACTGAAACACAAAACGATATAAAGCAATGGATCCTCATCTCCAGGGACGGTCCTGAAGAGGTGACATCGAAAACAGAGTATTTTGTTTTTGGAAAGGGTGTTGTCTTGGACAAAAATAAACCAACATCTCTTAGTGCCTAAATAGCACGTGGGAGCGAACGATCAGGAGACTAACGGTGAAGCAAGCGGGGAGGGGGAGGGGACTTAAAAAGGTGAGAGGCTTTATTCAAAAATAGAGGCTAAAACAAGAAAGAAGTGCTGTGTTCGCTGATACTTCACAAGGTATTAAGGGCCACTTCATACACACAGGTCTACGTACACGCACACGCACATTTTTATCTATACTATATATACTGCTCATGTATCTTATGTATAATACAAGTATATATATATTTTAATAATTTTGTTTTTCACACAAATAGATAAGATTAAATTAAATCAAATACGTGCTAATTAAATACATTAGGATTAAATACAGGCTAACAAGAACATAAAATAGCCAATGCCTGTCTGCAATAGGAAAGATACATACACTTCACAGCTGCCACGTACCTGCATGCAATCAAAATCTGTCTTCTGCCTTTAATGTCATGCCATAGAAAACGTTTTAAAATACTGGAACAAAAACGAGCCTTTCGCATCTACAAAATCAAACTATTCCCGTCGAAGGCTACGAAGTGAAAGTCAGGACATACCGTGCCCCCGCGCTTCACAGCAGAACACCTGAAGGAGGCAGAGGCAAGCGCTCCTCCCTGCATTCGAGAACATCTCGTCACATGCCACAAAACTCGAGGAACAATAAATAGATTGGAGACCTTCTGGTAAGTAATTCTGAATGCTATTTAGCCCGAAGATGCTCATTCTTCCCACAAACAGAACTTGCGAGTAGGGATGGGCGCGGCAAATCAAAGTGGTGCTAAGCGAGGCTGGAGGCACGGGGGAAGGCGGGGCTCTAGGATGTCGCTTCCAACAGCACCATGGCTAAATCTCCGGGCACAACAGCAGTTAAGCCAGCCGGGCACAGTCATTACGACTGCTTGTCTGAACAATGTCTTCACTTTGACACTGATTTTTAATGTAAAGAGCTTATTTGTGTCCCATGTTCATAGACTGGAAGACTTGATATTACGATGGCGATACTCCCCAAACTGATGTCTGGATTTAATGCACTCCCTGTAGGGGCACCTGAGTGGCTCAGTCATGAAGCCTCAGCCTTCAGCTCAGGCCATGATCCCAAGGTCCTGGGACTGAGCCCCGCACTGGGCTCTCTGCTCAACAGGGAGCCCGCTTCTCCCTCTCCCACTCTCCCTGCTTGTGTTCCCTCTCTCGCTGTCTCTGCCGAATAAATAAACAAATAAAATATTAAAAAAAAATAACACATTCCTGTCAAAGGTTCAGTGGGATGTTTTACAGAAATTGAAATGCTGCTCTGAAAGTCCATACAGAAATGCATAGGGCCTACCAGAGCCAATACGGTCTCAGAAAAGAACTTCGTTGGAAGACTCATGCGTTCTGAGCTGAGAAGTCACTCTAGAGCCACAGGACTCAAGACCCTGTGGCAGAAGATAAAGGACAGCTACGAAGCACTCGGCACGGGAAGCTGGAGCTGTGTGGTTCCTCTGAAGTTAGAGGCCTGAGCACCGGCCTCAGGCTCCCCGCGAGGATTAGGGATGCACGCAGCCCTTGCTGGGACCACGACGTGCATGCACGGTGTGAACGGAAAGTTACGGGAAACTCAGAATTAGATTTGGGGATGTGATGTGTTGACAGTCTGGAGGCAGCTTATGAGAGATACACAGAGTAGGGTACTAGGCACTACACAATACACAAGCGGGGCAATAGCCAAAGGACCAAAATGGGAACTCATTTTAAGGCTTCTTAAAATATATGTAATAAAGGAAATACTTTATTCAGTCAAAGGCAAGGTGTTTCAAAATAATGACCAGAACATCAGAAGCGCTTCTAGAGCTCCGCAAAATTATTTATTAGCACTAATTACTAACTCACTATAACACAAAAAGCATTAAATTAATGTTATATTTATTCTAAGGAAAAGGAAACTCAAAAAATTCTGAATTTTTCCCTCTTTTGATATATGTTATTTTGGTTATGAAAACAAAAAGCACCAGTGAAGTTATCGAACAAACACACATCTGCGTATTTCAAAAAGACTAACGACGGACAGACATAGTGAAAGTCTGCCTTCTACCACTGTCCCGCTCTGCCCAGATAACCCCCACTCCCTCTAGCAGGTACAAGTTATAACTTCTCATCAATCTTTTGGGAGAATTAAAAATGACTTTTTCAAACCATAGATATATTGTACATTCTTATCTCCACCCTCTTAGTACACAATCTTGCTGGCCTAACATGAGGCAGCATCTTGCTTTCCTTACCTAACAATGCAGCAAGGGGGATCTTTCCACATCGGCATGTGAGAGCCTCCTGCTGCTGCATTCCAACCTCCTTTCGACTACCTTCCCCTCTCCTCTACCTTCTTTTTCCCCTTGCCAAGCAGCCACACAGTGTTCCAGAGTGTGGGTACAGTGTATTATGTTTAAGCGATCCTTTACTGATGGGCATGGAGGTTGTTTGCAATCACTCGCTAGTGTAAACAAGGTTGCAATGAATAATCTTGTGGAACACTTTGTATTCCTCAGGATGCCAAGAGAATTTCATGATGCCAAATGGAAGTGTTTCAAATGTCAATGGGCATATGCTTTTGTAATTTTGATAAATTCTGCCAAATTGCCCTCCAGAGAAGTTGTAGCAATTTACACTTCCACCAACAATGTTGGAGAGATCCTGTTTCTGCATTCTTGCCAATGAAGTGTGTTACCAAACTTTCAAATTTTTGCCCATTTGGTAGGAGGAAAAAACTCCAGCTCACTGGAGTTTCATTTTTTTAAGTTTTTAAGTTTTAATTTGCATTTCTCTTATAATGAATGAGGCTAAGTATCTTCAAATATTGAAATGCCATATGTATTTTCTTTTCACTGTTTCATATTTTGATCTCCTTTTTTCTAGTGTTGTTAGTCATTCTCTTTTACATTAAGGAGATTGACGGTCTATGACAGAAGCTGCAAATATTTTTTTCCTTCGTTTCCTTTTTTCTTCTTTTGACTTTGCTTATGGAAAAGCAGAAGTTTTTAAATTTTGTTCTATGGCTTCCTTCTTTGGAAGTTATAAAAGAATTGTCCCAACTCTGGTTCTGCTACTTGTACAGTTGTATAACCATACATTAAGTGTTAGATCCATTTCAGAACCACCCGAGAGTGTGGTGGCCAAGTGTAGACACAGACTGCAGACCGGATCTCTCCAGACCATTCATTACTAGTCCATCTCTGCCCCCATGGACTTGAAATGTCGTCTCACCAATATTTTACTCATCTGAAGCTAATTCTGGACTTCCGATTACAGTGAGCTGGTCAATCTGAGCACGTGCCAACCTATTTCAATGAGCCGGGCCGCAGGAGGCTCACATCTGGTTGCACTCATCCTTCCACATTGTTCTTTCTCCTCCCATCACCGCAGGCTCACAAAGTCCTACCCAGGCCATCAGGGAGTCAGTCGTAAGACTGTGGTCTTCAGCAGGCATGGCAAACATCTCAAGCTAACTACGGAACAGAGAGACCTGGGCCAATAATAAATTAATATCCAAGACACAACTGGATATTTCCTATGTATTTACTAATATGTACTGATAATATAATCTTTCTGATACAGAAGCTGAAACACAGAGGTGTTTCTGAAACACAGAGGCCCAGAGGTCATGTGCTGACATGTATAGAGGGTCTCTGCACACAGAGATTCTAAATAAATCTGAGTTTTCTGTTTCCCCAAGGGAAGCTACATATCTGCCTCAACATTCTCAGATTCACTTGTGTGAAATTAGTGATTCATCTTTTGGTAACAATTTGGCATTATTATGTATGTAAATTGACATAAAAAATTCTGAAAGTTTACTTAAAGAAACAAGTCAGTTTTGTTCAACACCTTGATTCTCAAACTTTCTGACCATGGAATACTCCTGGTTTATGGGAATAATACATATATCTCATAAGGCTGTCAGGAGAATTAAAGTAAATTAGATTAAGCATGTTCAGAAAATGCAGAAGGTACCCAATTCTTCTTTTATTACTACTACTAGTCTTCCTATTAAATGGAAGACAGTTCAACCAAAGGATCATGACTAGCAACTTTCTTATTGTATTTCTTATTGTATTTGAAAGGCAATTTCAATTCATTTGAATAAAAACAGATTCCCCAAACAGTTATGTAAGCGTATATATGTGTACATATTGAGAAATGCAATTTCTTCTCTGCCTGTTTGGAATATAGTCTTTGAACTCACATCCTTGAAAATAATTACTCTGTAGTTACGTTTCATGTATTGGAACGAGTGTATCAATACTGTGCACTGCAGTACATATTCATCTAAAATTTCAGTGGAAAGGGGCTTCTACTATATCTTTGTAACAGTAATTCAAAATGAATAAGAAATAATCCAAAGAAATTTTATGTAAATTAAACTTAAGAACTTATTTTCTTAACCAGCAGTATTCAATTATAAATTTACTGGGCAAAAAACCAGTCTAAGAAAAATGAGAGAATCTCTGTGGGAGAGAAGAACACGAAGCTGCCAAGTCATCGCAAGCCGGCGGGGCGCGCTCCACTGCGCGAGCTTGGGGTGGCCTCATAGTTCATGTAGCGCAGCCCAGGGTCTACCGTCCTCTACCACGTCTGTTCTCACTAAGTGCCCATAAGGAAGGAGCCTGATAATTTTAGACTACAGAACATTTGTGCTGTTTAAATTTAAAATTGGTGAGAAGCTGTAAGAATAAAAAATTTCATATTCCCCTGTCTAAAATGAAATATTTTATCGATGATATTTAGCAAAGGAATGCCATTTGGAGTGTTGAACCAAATAAATCACCAGAACAGACACCACAAATATCCATGTATCTAAGGGATAAAGATGTCATTTCTGATCAATACGGAAATGATGGGTTTTATATAATAAATGGTGTTGAGTCAACAGCTTGCTGTATGGAGAGAAACAAATTAGATTCTTATAGCTCTAAACATGTAAAAATAAATGCCATTTGGATTTTAGCATTAACATAAGCACACTAAATTATAAAAGTGCTAGAAGAAAATACAAGAAAATATTTTTATAATCTTGGTTGGAAAGAGCACTCCTAAATTCAAAGCCCAAATGCTACAAAAAGATGTAGCAAATATACTTCCTAAAAATTAAAACTGCTATGTAACATAATATGTTATAAATAAAGTTAAAAGACAAGTCAAGGAAATGGAGAGAATACATGCAACATATATAAAGACAAATGATTAATACAAAGACTACGAGACGAGCACTTACGATTAATAAGGAAAAAGATAAAACTCTCAAAAGCTGGAGGAAGAGCATATAAGCAAGAAAGTTATAATTGGGGATCTATAAAAGGTCATATAAGCATTAAAAGGTAATCAATGACTCTAGGAGCCAAGGAAATACAAATTAGAGCCTAACATAACAGAGGGGCAAAATTCAAGAAGACTGGTAATATTAACTGTTGGGAAGGGAAATGAGTATCACCGCTGCCAAGTGTCAGCTTTTGGGAGACACTTGAGGATAGCTTTCAACATTAAAATATACACATACTTTTGGATTTAGGAATTCAATTTCTAGAAATTAACCACCAAAAGAATCATTAAACCATTATTTAGCTAAACACTAAACACTAGGGAAAAATTTGAAACTAGATAGGTGTTAAGAAGAGGAATGGGTCACTAATTTTGGTGACCCACACTGTGGGATTCAACACTGCTAAGAGGTAAGAGTTAACTTGCAAGCCTGCTTCCCCGTGGAGGAGCTGCTATCCTACAGAGCTTCATGGAAGCCAACTACACCCTGGTAGAACACTGGGAGGACACGGCCTGATTGCAGAAGAGAGAGGATATTCCCCAACCAGGAATGTTTAGTGGTGTCAGGACAAGGCAAGAGGCCTGAAGGGCCAGGTCGCTACACTGCTCAACCACAGATCTGAACACACACCCCTGGGGAACAGTGCTCCTCCAGCGGTGGAGTTGAACAGTGCCATAGCCAAAGGCCCAGAACTCGGGTGTTGTTTCAGAGTACAAGAGTACAAGAGGTATGGACACAGGCTCAAGGGAGGAATGACAGCCATGAGCCTTTGACTTTCTCCCCACAAGTGCCATTGATAAGGGCCTGGTGGGTACACTTCTCATCATTCACCCTTATTTGTTGGATCAAAACATCAAATAAAAGAAGGTAAACCTTATGTCCCACTATAGAAAAATTCCCAAGACATACTATTAAGTTAAAACAAGTATAAAGCAAGTCCCAACTGAATACACATATGGCTTCTTCTAGCTTTTTAAAATTATATGCACATAGTCACAGAGACATATGAATGCACTAAATGGGTATAAAAAGGAAAGTCAGCAAACTATTGATGGTAACTATCTTTATGGAAAGGTTTCCAAGTCAGGAAACGTTCATGTTTCCTTAGTATATGTTTGGAACACTTGGATGATTCATGAGAGTATCTTCTAGCTTTTACTCATGTAAAGCAAATATGACCACAGCATGTATTTCAAAAACAAGTGGACTGTACAGTATTGTATCAAATGTAAATATTATAAACAATAAGCAGCACAGCCAACATAAGCTGGGAACTGGGAACAGACCCGAAATGCAAAGATGCTCCTGTCTACACTGATGAATCAGGTAAAAGATTTAAGTACAGTAAGTCAAGTTGTAAAGGTAATCACCTGGATTGCCAAATAGAATACCATAATAAAAACAGGGAAGAGAGGAGGGGTGTAGCAGAAAATGGGGTAATCTAGCCGACTTTTCTGGACATGTTACAACAACCAGATGCTGTGTGCAAACCAAGGAAGAGAGGAATAGGCAAAGTATTTAGGTTATCTCCACCAGGACTAAGATACGAATGATTCCAAGTATTTATCTCAGGGAAATGGGGTGCAGCAGTGAGACTCTTGACTTTTCAAATGACAGGGTTCAAATAGTAAAAATAATGTACAATGGTAAATTTTACAGGTATTTAAGTAAAATAGATATTTAAAAATAATGGCATATTTAATTACTTACAAGATTATCCAAAGGCTTTTTCTGTTGTTGTTTTTAAACTAAGACAAAAAGAGTTTATAGGTATCAGAAATAATCACAAAATATCATGTCCTGAATTTTTCCTGCAAATTTTAATTGGGTAGCTTCTGGATCACCTTGCTCTAAATTCTGTGAGTTTTCTTTCCATTTTCCCCCTTAACTGGTGGCTTCTATTAAATAGGGTAATTCCTACCAGATCACTTATGTTCATGACTATCTGCTGTTCATAAATCCCAGTTCCTTGAAATTAATCGCTCTGACCACAAGAACCCACATACATTTTCTCTCTCCATTTCTCAGTTATAATTATGCTAGCGTGCGTTATGTGATGGAAGGTGATGGGCATAATCTGATGCTAAAGCAGAACCACGTCTTATAAAACAGAAGAATTTGTTAAGTCAGCACAGAAGTGGACGGAAATCAAGGCATTACTGATCATCTTCCATTGCTCCCAAGTAGACACAGGGATCCAGATTCCTGGTCATGGTGCTGTCCTTGTGCTCGTGGTCACGTTCTGAGAGCAGCTAGCACAGGGAACTGTGCTTAAGGAGAGAGCTGCCCGATGGCAGCTGCCCACCAGCCATGTGTGATCCCCAGGAGGCCTCTGTTAGCACAGGTCGGTGCTGGGCTGAAAGCCATAGGAACAAGGCCAGGCCAAACTCACTCCCTGGGAGGCACTTTCAGAAGACAAGCCATGGAAGCCCAATTACTGCTTTAGCTCATATGGAAAGTGTCCAGTAACAAAAACAAAAAACAAAAAACCCCCTTATTTCCTCATGTAGTAACTTCCTGTTTCCAAAATGAATTTATTCAACATATATTTAATGTAGTGCCCACCACACACAGAACAGGAAACATACAAAGGAAGGGTTTTGGTTCTGCCCCCACGGGCAATCCATTTGACAGATGAGTCACATACGTCTACAGTGTGCTTTGTAACAGGAAACAGAATTCTGAAACAGAGTGAAAAATCTCACCTTTGCACTGCTGTACCCCCTTCAATGGCATCTTTAATTGATAATGACCTAAAGCCACCTTGCTTTCCACACTACTTAAGATGGCTTACTGACTTCAGCTGACTTCTAACGAGACATATGAGGTGCACACTTCCTACGGACAGAGCACCTCCTTCGACGGGTTCATCATGTCAAGGTTTGCCTACCGCGTCACCACTGCCACTGTTCCAGGTGAAGGCACAACCGGCCACCCGCTCCTCACCATTCATGGCCCCATGGTCACATCCCATTACAGTACTTCTCTACTCAATCTCTGCTCACGGCATCTACAACCCAAAAGAGGAGAGAATCTGCTTTAAACCTAACAACCTCCTTCCCGCCTTCTACTCTGTTGGAGAACAATGAAAATCACAAGGAAGAAAATGGGAGGAAGCAACACTGAACTCTGTTAGAAACCCAAACTATTTCGTTAGTCTTAACATTTCAAGAACGGCCCCCCTCCTCCACCCTGTGAAGGGAGAAAAGGAGACTGATTTAAATGTGTGGCCAGACCTGGCCTGTCCTCCATGTCCTATGGAGGAAGGAGGGGCCACTGGTGAGTGCAAGCTCCAAAGAACCTTGATTTCTCCTTGACTCTTCTCTGGCTCAAAGAGAAACAATACATTGCATTAACTGTTTCAACTCTCAACATCCTGCTGTATCGCCAGTGGAGGCAAGGAGGAAACTTCTACGGCAGGAGTCCTGCGAGTCTTCACCGTGCTGTTCATGATGATCTAGAGGGAGCAGACAAAGGGCACTATACAGACAGAGTGTGTTCTCAAAGTTATTTAGCCACAAAAACACTTTTTCTAGGCTGAGCTAACAATATCACATGAAGATCATGATTTGTGAAACCAAAACGTCCAATTAGCTACAAACTGTTCCACCTCCTTCCACTAATCTGTCGGCCAGCAGTAAGCGCCCGCAGAAGCTCTCTTCAGTGTTATCTTGTCCTTCCTTTGGTACTGGACCTTGGAAAACACAGCCCCCACCCAAATCTTTACCTCTTTGCATTGATTTCCTTACATGAGGGGTTTTATTCCATCCTTTTCTGTTAACCGCCTAAGCTTAGCAACATGAAATGTTGTCAAACCAGGAAAGGCACATGGAAGAGAAGCCTTCTGAGTCAAAGGGTGTGCACAAAGGATGTTCAGGAAGAGGGCAGCCTGTCCAGCCTTTTAGGTCCATGTACTCACGAGAATCGTATTTGTAAGAGGGGAGAAGGTGACAAAACGGCGGGTGTACAGACACGCCCGCGAAGGGGTCCGGACTACTGAAGTGGTACGTGACTGAACTGTGGCTTGAAGTCAGTGACCTGAGAAAAAGGCCACTTTACAAAACACGTGCCGTATGTATATAACCTATGTTATGTAACATATAGTAGATATATGAAAATTTACTGTAGCATTTCTAGTTGACAGCTTTTTCAGATTCAAGGTGACATGAGCAGAATTTCACTGAACCCAGTATATTTTGCATTATTTCTGACAGTCCAGGCCAGAGTTTGGTTTTACTTGGGACAATCCAATAATGCTGAAGAGAAAAGTAAAACGGCTTGATTTAAATGCCAACACCTTCTGCAAGGGAACCCGTGGCCAACAGGGTGGTCTCACAGACAGACATGATGGCACACACCCCGACGTGCTCGAAGATTCTCCTTGTCTAGTTGGGGGGGATGGACTCCCCTAAAATTGTAAATACTTCGGTGGTCAAAAGAAGACGGCATCCCTCACGCACGGTTAATTAGCGGGCCTGGACTGTCATCCGTCCAGGCTGTGAGCAGAGCGAGGACACGGGGCGGGAGACAGGAAGTTTCTCTGCCAGACCCGCTCTCTGGTAAGTGCACAACCACAGGAGACTGCGAACTTTCCCCTCTCTGAAAGTCTTCCCAAAGAATCTTTCCCTGGCTGGAGCTCCATTCCTTACAAAACTCGCCGAGTGCATAGTTGCTCGATCGTAGATTTCAAGTGAATACTTTATTAATTCTGTTAAATTGAGTCTTACTGAGGAGCATTTAAGGCTTTTCTAATTCTGAAGTTATAGGATCACCCTGCAGAAACAGTTAACAGAAAACAGTCACGATGGCGAGGGGCCACTGGATTTACTTACTAATCTACGTTCATCTTTACAAAACGCTCCACGTAATCCATTTAAAAATAATAACCGGCTCATTACAGTCTCTGCACACAATGCTTCCCTTTGTCCCTTGTAAGTCTCTCAAATGTCTTATTTTAAAGGAATATATAGTACTCCCGGAAGACATTTTCCCATTTCTATTCTCTTCGACTCCTGCGAGCCCTTGTTCTGTGTGATAAGGCAATCTCCTCCGGGATCGGAGCTGTGTAGTTTCGCACCACGAGTGACAAGGACTCGGCTTGAATAACTGCTGTACGCAGGTTGTAATTATGTCAGCTGGAGTGTTGAACAAGGGGACTGATTAATGTGAGCCCCGGCCCAGGCGCAGGCCCTATCAAAACCTCCGCGCAGGCCAGCAGTGGGGACGGGTTAAAGCAAAAAGACAAAACATGCTGTATCGCCCATGATAGATGAATTGCTCCAACAGTCTTCAGGCAGATGTTCTGGGACAGTATAATATACAATTACTCTGCCTTATCACTTTCCCAGGGACAATAAAGCTTCCTCCTTCTATAGCTCATGTGAGTGAAGGCAAAATTCGTTTTACTTTTACAACACTGACTCACTTATCATGGTGCCTTGATTGTGCTTTTACAGCTAAAGAAAACATATATTCCACTTTTAAACTAAAAAAACAAAACAAAACAAAAAAAATACAAAACCTTAAAAATAAAACTGGAACCCTGTTTTGAATCTCTCCGACATCAGAGCACAAGATGTTTTAAAAGTCTGTTTTGTTAAAAATGGATGTGAGGAAGGTGATGTGTACATATTAGTTAAAAACAAGGACATATAACTCAAGAAGTAAGATTTGGGTCGCATAATCACTATATTCATAACATCGTGTTTCAACAGCCGTAGAGAAATCATTAACTGAAAGGAACATGTAATTAAAACTATATATATATGTGCTGATATCATCCATATATTTCTCTGGCCTGGGCCCATGGCCGCCTGAGTCTGGGAGGACACTTTCCCAATGACACACTTATTACTCTGCTCTTACTCGTGTCTCTGGGCCACTTCTTCCTGAAGGACGCTGTGTGAGCCGAGGGAAAGGAGGCATGGCACAGCCTGTGTAAGACAGACCTGCTTCAGGAGCACTGGGGTGTCAGTCTGCTGCGTCCACCTGCACTCACAGCGATGCTGCCCAAATTTGTGACAAGGTGTACAGAACCACCACAATTTTTAAAAAGGGAAATGAATGTACTTCTCATTTTTAAAGTTCAAAAACAAGCTAAAGGCAAGAAACTGAGATGCAGCCATAACAACCCCAATTAATTAATAATGAAACAGCAGCCAAAACCGCAGTGGGATCAAAGGAAATCCCTACACAACGTGCCTGCATGCAAAAGCAAACAAACAAAAAGCATATGTCAACCTGTGGGACAATACAGATGACTTATGTCCACTTTTTAGTGCCGCAGTCTCACTGACGCCAACACTCAGCTGTTGTCATGCACCCTAAGTCAAGGACACAAATCACGCCCCCATCTCACGGTAAGGAGTGAGAGGCGTGCTTTCTCTCTCCGTATCACACACACTCACTCCGAAGGCAACGTGATCCTTATTATCCTGTCTCTCCCGGCCAGACCGCTGCAGTAGAGCACTAGGTTCCTAGAAACGCGAAAATCTGAAGCAAGTGGTGGGGGGGTCAACCTAAAACAGTCAGAAGTCTGAGCACAAACGGACACAGAAGATGGGAGTAAGCCCGCAAGTGACACGAGAGTTAGGCCGCGTGTAAGTAGGAATTCCTTAGTAGGAATAAGGCAGGCACGCAAAAGACAGGTAAAACAGACGGCGTGGGCCGTAAATACTCGGGGAGTCAGGTATCATCACAGTTAACGGCCGAGCTCCTCCACTGGCTTATGACGTCACCAGAGCAGCCCACTGGATTTACTGGTCTAAGAACCCCAAGACACTCACAAAAACTGTTTACAGTAAGTCATAGGAAAAATGTCACATTTTAAGAGACTGCATTTAAAAACGAGTGTTTGTTACACGACTACACAGGCTGGTGCAAAGCACACTTCTAAATCGCATGTAACAGTCAAAGTAATACAGGCTTTGTGGAAATTCTTCCTATAAAACCAACAAAATCCTAATATCGGGGGTGAGGAGTGTGTAGCGGAAGGCGACTAACACCATTGCACAGTGTCTGTGCTGCTGATCCAGAAGCTTTCGGCCACCAGAGGTGAAAGCAGGCGCCATCGGAGCAGAGGCTGCAGGGCCGCGGCCCTCCGTCCCCGCGCGGACATGGATGCGGCTCCACGCCCCGACAGCGTCCAGTGAGGCAGGCAGGATGGCTCAAAACCCACCCTCCGTGCCCCTCACACTGCGCAGAAACCCAACCCCGAACCGGAGCTGCCCCGGCCTGGCTTTGAGGGGTGACCCGGCCATGAACATCTGGTCCCCGCCTTAACTAGACCTGGTCTTCCCGAGACAGTCAGTGACCCCGGTGCCTGAGGCGGGACGACCGCACACCCTCACGGTACTGCACGGTGGCCCAGCTGAAAACTGCTCGCTGGCTGCCCCCCACCTATGTCTCATTTTCCACATTTTCCAAGGCCACTTTCGCTCACACCGATGCCTTCAAGTTCTAGGTATACCAGCCCTCACTCCGCATGCGCTGCTGTTTCCATGAGGGCAGCACATGGGCGTTGCAGGGCTCCCACGGCCCGGACCTCAGTCACTTCGTGGCAGGGACTGTCCTCCTCCCGCAGCGGAGACCTGGGCACAGCACTGGTGGGAGGCCTGAGGCCCTGGCCTGCACCTGTCATCCCGCCCTGGGTTCCACCGGGCCAGTGCCTGACCAGCACGGGAGGCGCCTCCCCTCTGTCCTGGGCCACACTGCCAGCTTAGGGCGGGCACTGACAATGCTCCAGGGGGGGCCCTGTAAGCTCTGTGGCATGACCTCCCGGCCCCCACTCTGTTCCTCCCTAGCTCATCATTGGCACTGCATCAGTGACCTGACAAGCAAAAGGTGAGTACGTCCCTTTCACACTCAAAATTCTCCACTGGCTCCCCAATGCCTTTGGGGTGAAAATCAAAGTCCAGCCGGACTTGCTGCTGCCCTCATCCCCAACCCCTCGCCCAGCAGTCTGGGCTCCCTGAAGTGAGCAGGCAACTCCCAGTCAAATGGAAAGCACATCTGGGGAGTAGAAAGTCCTGCAGAATCTTACCTTTAACTAAAATTAAAGCTGTCTTGAGTTTTTAGGACAAAAAAAAATTCTCAAAATTAAGCAATAACCATTTTTTACTCCAAATAATACAATCCAAGGGACTGATCTCAGCACAGGCACTGAAAATTTACATGCTAATTTTTTTATGACATTTCATGTATTCGTTAAACGTTGTAACTTAAGATGAGGAAAGAAAAGGCCAAATACAGTTCACCAGCATCTACTCAAATCTTACAGAGTGAGAGATCTCCAAGCAGGGTCCTATGCTACAAAAGATACAAAACAAGGGATGAGGGTTGTTTAGCAACACTCAAGTTGAAATAATTAAGAATAAGGAATGACACTTCAAGGGGCAAGAACAAGGGTTAATATTAGGTTTAAATTCCCTGTAGGGAAAAGTATCAGCTTACATATTATGTCACAGAATAAGAGATTCTGGTTTATTTCTGTTACAGCTCACTCATAGCTGTGCAGTAAGGAAGAGGTTAGTATCGTTCCCTTACAAAAAAAGAAAGAAAGAAAAAGAAAAGAAAAGAAAGAGAAAAAGAAAAAGAAAAGGAAGAAAAAATTTAGGAGTATTTCTTGTTCTAGAACTAACACAGTACTTCTCATAAATAGGAGAAAGCCAACAGTTGGGGCTACATTCCTTTAATTAAGAAAATGAAGACAACGAAGACATAGTCTTGTTCGTAGAGACCTTTTGAAGGTAAAGTGACATCACAAGCATGTGCTACCACACGGCAGGCCGCGTCTCGCTCCACGAACGAGCGGGGGTTTCGTGTAGAGAAGACAGTTCTTTCTTGTGCCTCCTACAAACCAGTGCATCACCATTTTCTAAATGTTCCAAGTGTTTGTTTCTCTCAGTTTTTCACGGGCCCTAAAGCAGCAATATTTCAGAATCTGTGAAAACAAAATGGTATAACCACTACCGCTCTTCATCCTCACTGAACCAATGCTACTGGTCAAACTTTCGTTTTCTCCGACACTCACGGTGGACTGTGAAACTCAGCCCCACGCTGGAGGGTGTGCCTGATGTTCTACTGACTCTTGTCAGTCCCTCCTGGTGATTACACAGTTTTCCCTAATAAGCTACTCCGTGTGAGGCTCTGGTGCTCGGAGATATAGATAGTTACACAGCGGAGTGTTTTGTTGTGTGATAATAGCTCTAATGTCTGAGGAATAACTTATTATGCAAGAGACTATTGCCCAAAAAATATTTTCTATTTTTTTCATCTCTAAGGCCTTTCTTTCTGCCACAATATATACAGATATATCTAACTACCACCCAGGGGACTGTCCATAGTAATTCCTTGTAGAAAGACCATCCCCAAAGATAGCTTTGGACCTTCTATAATGACTGGATTTGGGATTCGGCAACAGCAGGTTAGATAAACATGTTTGTCTAGCTTCTACTCGAAGAGATAGCAGAGGGAATGTGTGGTCACTTTGTGTTCAAAATGGCTCTTCTAATTAATCTGTGATCTCAATGCTTAGTGCAGCCTCGTCGACAAACAAAACAACTTACTTGTACGATAAACAGGGCGAATTAGCTCAGATTTTTTTTCCCCTTTTAAAGACATCAGAACAGATTTGTAATTTTTAATGCTATGGAATCTATCTGTGTAAAGGTCCACAGGTTTGGGTCAAAGAAAATCTGTTTTGTTAGATGAAAATGTACCTGCTTCCACTAAAGACCTGACAGAAAGCGCTCGCGCTGCATTGGCGCCAGGCGCGTCGGGCCGAAGCAGAAACTGAAGCAGCCCACGTGCCCGGAGCTAGAGGCCGGGAAGAAAGGTCCGAGTAGAACACGCAATTGTGTAAAAATAACATTAGACTAAACAGTATAGAAGACACAAAACCAAACCAGAATCACAATGAGAACCACTGAGATTTAAAAAAAAAAAAAAAAAAAAATCACTAATAAAACAGCCAGAGAAGATGAGGAGATGCTTGTTCTGAGAGAATTGTTCCTGCTGAAGACGGTAAAAAACATTCGGCAAAAAAGCATTCACATACAGTACAACTTGTGTCCTGTACTTAATACAGTACGTTTCTGTGCTGTATTTAATACAGAACATTTCTGACTTCAGTAGAGAAAATCTGAAAAGAAGATACAATTAGGTCATTTTACTAGACAACCCCTCAAAACACCCCACCTGAACGTACCAGAACCGTCTACAACTCCGTCAGGATCACCTTGACACCTGCTAGGAGACCTCCTAGGCGGCGCGGATGCCTGCCAGGGACTGAACGTGGCTCTGCGAAGCAGCCACGCCGCTGCCCTCTGCGTGCGGTGAGCCGAGTTGTGCGCCACCGGGGGAGGCGCCCACTGTGAGCACAGGGCCAGGGGCACAGTCGGAAGAGTGTCTTGCAGGTGTCATCGCACTGCGAAAAGTTTGTAAAGTAACTGGACTTTAGAGGCTTTCAAACCTCCCTATCCGCCTAGTCCATTCGTGTCCTAGTCCGTTAACTGGATCAGCAGCTCCAGCAGAGCAGAATCTAAAGCGACAACAGGCGTGGGGTAAATGAATAACGGAACAGTATTCACTGCTACTTTAAATGACGATTTTTTTTAAACTACTGGGATTTTTCTATTGTTTCAGGGAGAACATTTAAGTCCCATTCTCTTAGCCACTTCCAAATACATCAGTCCTACTGAAACCCTCACCATGTTTTTACATCAGATCCTCAGACCTTATCTTCTAACTGAAAGTCTCTATCCTTTTGTTGTTGTCTGTTTTCTTTTAAGATTTTATTTATTTGTTAGAGAGTGAGAGAGAGCACAAGCAGGGGGAGCAGCAGAGGCAGAAGGAGCACACTTCCCGCTGAGCAGGGGACCTGATGCGGGGCTCGAGCCCAGGACCATGACCTGAGCTGAAGGCAAATGCTTGACCCACCAAGCCACGCAGGCACCCCCAAGTCTATACCCCTTTACCAGCATCTCCCCACCTCTCTGGCACCCACCATCCCAGTCCCGGCCCCTGGAAACCACTTTTCTGCTGGTTCTATGGGTCTGTCCTTTTTTTTTTTTTTTTTTAAGATTCTGTATACAAGTGATATGCAGTATTAGCCTTTCTCTGTCTAGCTTATTTCACTGACAAAACAGTTTTGATTTAAAGTCTGTTCTCATATAACTAGGCTTGTAGCATCAATCAAAATGCTTTAAGAATAAATTATCTAATATTAATACTACATATTTTCATTTACTTTTATGTGATGTCATTATTCCTTGAGAACTTCAAAATCACCCGAAAGAAATGAATGCTACCTCTGATTTTTCTGATAAAGAAACGCGTGCTGTTCATTTGGTATGTATAATTTCACTCCTCTCTTACTATCCATGATGTCTGGCTACAGAGACTAACATCAGTTTTTTCTTCCTATCATCATTCAGGGCAAATCTAAGTTCGCTCTATCCGCTGCTTCTCCCGGTACAACCTGTGACCCTGCACAGGAAGCCAAAAGAAAATTGAAACTCTCTGAAGAGATCATCCTAAAGGAGAAAATTATCCCCTGTGGAGTTAGTCTCCCTAGCTCAGGATGCTGCTGGAACAAATGGAAGATAGGAACAATGAGACCCACTGCACACTGAATTCTTAATGCCACAATAACCAAGGTAGTTTATCTTATTATTTAATTATGCATAATAAACATAAGATGTTTATATAGCAAGATTACATACAAATGCATAATATTGTCTAAGACCTGAAACAAATTTTCATAACTGAGACTCTTTATAGAAATATATGATTGAAAAATTAATTCAAACTTTAAGGATTAATAATTATTACAAATACAATTTTTGTGTCCTTGCATCTTAAAACTACCCAAAAAATGCTTCCAACATCATGTAAAGTGAAGAGTTCAATTAAAAGCATTTTTGACAAAAAAACATCTTTTTGACAACTATTTTCTAAGACAAACAAAAAACAATTAGAGGGTCACACATACTGCAGGTGGTTGTAACAAACGGCAAATTCTACCTACTCTAGTCACATGGGTGAAAATTTATAGAATCTTTAGGAAATACTTAAGATATTTAGAGGACTAACAGTAATAGAGAAACATGAAGGAGTATCACAAAAGCCCATTTCTGGTTGCGATATCACTTCTTCAGTTAAATGTGACATCAAATATTCTTAGCCTCCCCCTCACTCAGACAGGAAAGAAAAATCTTCTTGAGAGCAAAACCTTATGTATTAGTGGCTCCTATGGACTACACCGGCCAAGAGCTAAGGAAACTAACAAGTGTGTGTGTGGGGGGGAATCAGAGTGTATTTCCTACAACTTTAGCGAACAATGGAGTGCATCTTTCCTATGAAGCAGGAATTGCAGATTTTATTCCAAAGATCAATGATACAGTGATATTTCTATTGGGGTTATAATAACAAGTAATTTAAAAATAACAGAATAAATAAAATGAAAAATGGAATAGTAAAAAAAAATTTTAAGACTGTGTGTAAGACTGAAGGTACGAAGGCAGTTGTACAGCGGAGGCAAACTCTGGCCAAAAGCAGTCTTGGGGAACACACACACTATTCCGACATCCACAACAGGGACACAGAACGCAAGTGACCAAATTGCCAGAGTCTGACTTGAAATTTTAGCTTTCTTTAATTTGCTAAATGACATTTAAGGTATAACACATGATTATCCTTAATATTTTTAATACTGCAGGTAGCATTGTGTCTTTTTTTGTTTTCTCATGACTTATAAGGTTTACTGTTTAAAACACATCTATTGTATTCTCCCATGAATCCTAAATAAAAAAGGGAGGGCAATTAGAAGAGGAGTTTCACGTAAAAGAGAGGCTGAATGTAGCCATCTATTTTGTTGTGAGAGCCGGTGTCACTCCTGAAACAGAATACAGTTTGATGTTAATAAATTCTACGGGGAAATAAGGATTTACATTTTTAGAAAGGGTGCTTACATAACATTTTAAAGGTTTTCTATTTTGTAACATAGAAGTGACAATATATAACAAAGGGAAATAAAAATATAGAAAAATGCTGGACTGTTTCCATTTTAATGTAGAAACAAACCTAAAGAATTTGCTGCACAGATAATATGGCAGGACAGTGTGCTATGAATCTAAATTTATGCTCTGAAATTATAATGAATAGTAATTAATGGTGAAAAAGTTATGAGTAATGATGGAATATACTGATTTGTAATAGATTAGACTTTTGGATATTTTAGACAGCAAAAGCTTAGGAAAAGGGTACATGTTTATATCTGAATAGAATGAGATGTCATTGCCTAAATTAATAATGCAAACTTGAAAAATAGCCCCAGGTTCAAAAGACCAATTATAAAATTCTTTTGTAAACAAATCTATATTCACATTTTTCATGAATAATTATAACTACAAGTATTTCTTCACTAATGTTCAATTTATAAAATGAAAAATATATTTTCAAACGAAACTTAAGTAATATTTCAGTTTCTAATGATGGTAAACTTACCTGCAAATAAGTGTTAATAACGACAAACACAGGAATACTCTATGGGAATAATTTTTATATATCTATATTAACAACAAATAAAAATCTAAATGGGAAAAAAGTTAAAGTGTTTTAAAGCAAAAAATAGAAAAATATCAATAGGAAAAATATAACCACATCATCTTAAGAAATATCTGATCATCTTATGAATCTTTTTATTCAATGGAAGTCACACATACGCAAAAAAGGAAAAAGGTATTTTCCTTGTTGTTATAAGGCAGACATGGTAAAAGCATTTTCTTATTACACTATGCAACCAAGACGATCGTTGCAAACTTCTCTGCTCATTTTTATATCTTTTGCTCATCAACAAGAAAACAAAGGTATCTGCTGCAAATGCCACATTTCATTCGTAGTTCCTAACATCACTATTCATGTATCTGCAAGGTCTGGTATTCCTAAGCAAGGTTAACTTGTCTTTGTTCACGAGTGAAGCAGACCTAACCACATGTATACGGGCCTGTTATATGAATAACAAGTGTTCAAACTGTTAACTGTCAATAATCAAATTTCCAAAAACTTCTAAATGAAGATAAAACCAACCTTTTATCAAGAATTTCAAACATTTCAAAAGGAAATTTGACAGACATCATGAGATGTAAGTGTCCTGAGTATTAATTCATAGGGCAGTGGCAATATTCTTAGAAAACACAATCTCCTTTTACCCACAGTGGCTGTCGGGGGCGTCACAGGCACAGAACCCAGCTACCTCGGATGCCCTGCTAAACGGACGTGACGCTGTGTCAGGAGCCAGCGTGCATCTGAGGCAGGGAACACAACCTTAACCTCAGCAAAAGCATAATACGATTTCAAACCAAGAAAGCCTGAAATATTTTGAAATGTTTAGGCACAGAAAGACTAAGAGTCTACCAAAACGCCGTACTTACCAATGAGACAATATTCTAACCCCTATCTTTGTAGTAATACTATAATAATTAATAATAATATTAATACTATTGAATAAATTAAATTTAATAGTATTAAAAGCCATAAGTCATACTTCTATGAATTTCTTTTGCAAAAAATCATGGCACAGAGATTTAGGAATAAGCATTTTCAAATGAAAATGCCTAAAAATGCCCAAATGTCTAAAAACCTCATAAAGTGACTACTGTTTATGCGTCTAACTTGAAGCCATGCAAGCATCAGAACGCACTGTAGACGAGCGGTCCTCAAGTGAGGCATTCAGAGCTCTACGGTATGTCAGTGACTATGTAACAGACGATGCTGGGTTTAATGTATTTTTAACAACTTCAAAAACTGGGGGGAAAGTCCATCAGGGCATGCGTTATAAATAAACTTCAAAAAACGGAAGACCTTCAGGGCACTGGCATTCTTGCACTGAACACTATCCTGAGGTCACAAGGTGCAGCAACACCTGTAACCATCCAAGGGACAGTCTGAGAGGAAACCCAGGGCGCCCGTGTCTCTGCCAGGCCGCGCTCCTCCTCTAACATGAGCGAGGCTCCCGGAAGGCTGCCCCTCTCGCCGCCCGTATTTCACGAGAGGTTAAGATGGCAGCGCCCACTGGGTCCGCTCCTGCAGAGCCTGCGCCCTTAGCTACACAGCCTCCTGCTTACCCCAGAACATGGACCGGACGCCAGGGCTAACTCAACAGCTACTCTGATCAATAGCTTCCCCATTGGAAAATGTTTTCCTGTCAAAACAGCATCATATAATTATTTCTTAACATTATGAGTAAATATTACAGATGTTACCTAAGAAATTCACTTTTAAGCAGTAAAAAACACTTTTATATATTTTATATAGGGGTATGGAAATGATCCTGTTTGAAATAACAGTTCTGCTACTTTTAAAACAACAGTTTAGAAACCACAGTTATACAAAATAACGAAATGGAAAGGTGGTCCCAATTTGTTAAGTATGAAAACTCAAATTTAAAAGAAATAAAAAAATCCCCCAGAACCACAACTCAAATCTAGTGCATATAATATAGACCGAAAGGGTATAATCCTGAGCTTAAAGTGATAATTAGGGGAAATTTTTACAATTTCTCTAATTGCTTTTCTGCGTTTTACGGAGAAGGCAACTATACAGTATGACCTCTTCAGTACGGAAAAGAATATTCAAACTGTTTATTTTTTAAAGAACTCATATCAACACCTTAAAATCTCTATGTCTACCTCTAATTGGATCACCATTTTACCAAATTTCCCAGAAACACCAATCTAGTGCTAAGCAAAGACAGAACTCATAAAATGTTGAATGAATGAATAATTAATGAATGAAATATATCTGTAATATCTCTGTAGTATTAAATGACCTTTAACATAAAACTTACTGCAATAATGAGGATAATAGAGATTACGGCAATCTATTTACTGAATACACAGGCTACAGGAATCCACAGGAATACAAAAATGTCTTTTTTAACGAAGGCTTGAGGCTTAAGGTATATATAGATGCTAACGTTTAACAGCAGCGGGCTGTGTTGAAAGAACCCCCTCCACGTCCCTGTGTCATCATGTGTAATGGGGTCCATAAGATCTTCAGCTCCAGAATGGAGAAGGCCCTCACACAGAGACTCGGGCTGCACAGTGTGGCCGATGAACCGCCAAGTCAGATGTCACCTGGCTGCCTGCAGACTCTGTGGTGTCCAACAAACCATCTAATGTGCTCTGAATTCACTCTCATGGGCTGCAGGTAGAGCACGATCTGGCTGCAATGTTCAGTTCCCATTTTGTTTTTCACCTGCACCCTCCACACACACTTCATCGCAGAGTGAAACGGGATTATTTACCACTGCCTGACGACGTCTTGAATTTCCGGCGCCTATGTGTTGCTGTGGCTGCAAGGCTGACTCTGCAGTGCAGCAGAGGTCCCTTAGCCACCAAGGATCACAGGGAATGGGCTGAGCACATGTGATCTGGATCACACTGTCGGCCCGAAAATGCTACGGGGCACCATTACCTCCTGCGCCCAGGTCGTCGCCATTTCCTCATCTTTTAAGCCCCGGCTGAAATGCTGACTCCCCTAGGAGGAAGTCCGTGTGGCTGGACTGGTTCCTTCCTATGGACACTCCTGGCCTTTTTCTTTCCTGACTGAAATCTGTATTATAACTCTTTAGAGGCACTACTAGTCACCATTATGCCTCCACGTCCTTCAAGGCAGGAAACATTTCTTGCATTGTCTTCATTGCCTAAAAGTGCTTCACTCGATGTAGACGAGGGCCACACGCAGGGAATAACTAATGAAATGGGACGGTCCCTTACTCTGGCCAAGAAATAAAATCACCTGAAATTCAGGTGTATAAAGGATTACAAACCCCAAGTGTTAAGATTATAAAAAATGGAAAAGAACTTCACAATTTTAAAAACAGTCACTAAAACTGGATGGTGAAATAAACTCCCGACCTAGTAAGTGAATCCTGCTTTACGCTCTGCTAATCCGCGTTCATCAGAAGAGCAATTCCTTCCTGTGAACGCAACGTGACGGCCACTGACTCCACCTGCTTGGTAACGAACCCTTACCTGTAGTCACACCAGGGGCACCTGTAGGGCTTCTCTCCCGTGTGCACCCGCTTGTGCCGAGTCAGATGAGACTGGGTTGTGGAGGCAAAGCTACACTCATCACATTTGAAAGGCTTTTCTCCTGCAAAATATAAAGCAGTGCTATACATGAATACTTATAAAAACTGGAAATGAAGGGCCAAACCTGTTACTAACAATTAAAAAGAAACTTACTTCCATAAAAATTTAAGAATATAGTTCAATAGGCTACTCACATTTAGGACGCCTGAATATTCACTCCCCAAATGAGAAACTTCGAAGACACCACTGATTCTTACTTCTGTATTTGAATGGAGGCGAGGTACATATTATGGCGCTCAAATGTAACTTACACAAACTCACACAAAAGCCTGGTCGAGCACAGCATTTGGAGTCATTTGACAAACTATGCTACACTAGAGCCATTATAAAAATCTCCCTGAGGGTAAAAGCATGAAAAATAGAATAGAGATATTCTTTGAATATACTGTATAAAAATCTTAAAGTTAAATATGAAGAGAAAATAAAGCTCTAATTCGATACCAATGAAAAAACTGTTTGAGGTAAGGAAAATTTACAGTTCACTAAAGGTGAGTAAGAGGCCACCACAGAAAAAAAGGCCTCAAAGAAACACGTGCAATACTATTTCACAGCGTCCCCCTGAATGGATCTAACCGCTCGACCCCCACGCGCATTTCACCCGCCAGCTGGCTCAGGCTTGCACGCCCCTCACGGCTATTCCTCTCACCGACACCTTTCTCTGCACTAAGCACTCCTCCTGCGTACACACACATTCAAAGAAATCATCAAATCTCAGTTTTTAATTGTATTAGCCATACTGGCTGGTAAGTACTTGAAATATGGCTATTTCACTCAGTGTAAGTTGTAAATTTAAAAAACTGATATGGGATTTACCTATGTAAAAAAAAATTGTCTGGAGAGAATAGCTTGGGAATGTGAATCTACCTTTAAAGTATAAATTTTATCAAATCTAAATATCAATCATGGATTAGATATAAAAATTTAGCCTCTGAATTGAGATGTGCTAGAAGTATAAAATGCACTCCAAATTTCAACATCCCAGAACAAAAAAAATATATAATAGTTTATATTGATTTCATGTTGGAAATGAAAATAATTTGATGCATTTGTGTAACTTTTTTTTTTTTTTTAGTTTCGAGCTTTTATTTGCGTTCCAGTTAATTAACATAGTGTGTGATATAAGTCTTAGGAGTAGAATTTAGATATTCACCACCTACACACGAGACCCAGTGCTCATCATTACAAGTTCCCTCCCCTTACTTCCCATCACCTACTTCCCACAACCGCAACCCCCCCAGCTCTCCTCCAGAAACCTTCAGTTTATTCTCTACAGTTGAGACTCTATAAAGTTTGCCTCTCTCTTTTTTGTTACCCCAATGTTCATCTCTTTTGCTTCTTAAATTCCATCTATTAGTGAAATCATATGGTATTTGTCTTTCTCTGACTGACTTATTTTGATTAGTGTGATACACTCTAGCTCTATCCACGCTGTTGTAAATGGCAAGATTTCATCCACTTTGATGGCTGAATAAGATTCTTATATATACATATGTGTTTATGGATATCTAGGAATACACACCACATCTTCTTTATCCATTCATCAGCTGATTGGCCATTCTGGCTTTTTCCATAGTCTGGCTCTTGTTGATAATGCTACATACCATGTCCCTTTGAATCAGCATTTTGCACCCTTTGTACCCATTTTGTATCATATTTGTACTCTTTGTACTAGGTGGTTTTGAATCACCTAGTAGTCTAATTGCTAGATCATAGGGGAGTTCTATTTTTTAATTTTTGAGGAACCTCCATAATGTGTTCCAGAGTGGCTGCACCAGTTGCATTCCTACCAGCAGGGTTAAGAGGGCTCCCCTTTCTCCCCATCCTAGCCAACATCTGTTGTTTCCAATGCTGTTAATTTTAGCCATTCCGATAGCCGTGAGGTGGTATCTCATTACAGTTCTGATTTGTATTTCCTTGATGATGAATGATGTTGAGCATCTTTTCATGTATCTGTTAGCCTTCTGGATGTCTTCTCTGGAAAAGTGTCTACTCATGTCTTCTGAATTTGTATGGAACCTCAAAAGACCCTGAATAGCCAAGGCAATCTTGGAAAAGAAAAGCAAAGCTGAGGCATCACAATTCTAGACTTCAAGTTACATTACAAAGCTGTAGTGACCAAGACACGATGATACTGGCATAAAAGCAGACACAGAGATCAATGGAACAGAATACAAAATCTAGAAATGGACCCACAACTGTATGGTTGACTAATCTTTGACAGAGCAGAAAAGAACATCCACTAGAAAAAGGACAGTCTCTTCAACAAATGGTGCTGGGAAAACTAGACCGCTCCATGCAAAAGAATGAAACTGGACCACTTCCTTATACTACACATAGAAATAAATTCAAAATGGATGAAAGACCTAAATGTTAGATAGGAAACCATCAAAATCCTAGAGCAGAACACAGGCAGTAACCTCTTGGACATGGGCGATAGCAACTCCTTAACTAAGTATGTCTCTGGAGAAAAGGGAAACCAAAACAAAAATAAATTATTTGGGACTTCATAATCAACACAATCAACAGAACTAAAAGGTGACCTTTGAATGGGGGATCTACAAATGATACATCTGATAGAGAGTTAGTGTCCAAGATACATAAAGAACCTATAAAACTCAACACCCAAAAAATAATCCAGGTAAAAAATGGGCAGGAGACATGAATAGATATTTCATTCACTATTTAAAAAAGCAATTCACCTGTTGCTCTTTTTTTTTTTTAATAGGGTTGCCAGGAAACTTAAAATGACAAGTGTAGCTTGCATGACATTTCTGTGGGACAGCAATGAACTAGAGAAAACTTAAAACCACCTCCTCCCCCAAATTATTTATAATATACAATAATACTCCTCTCAGCAAACGTTCTTTCTGAGAAGTTTTAACACAGATTAATTTTATGTATGTGCAAAATTCTACTTGCCACATCTTAATTCTGGTGTTTTTTGAATAGTTTTCCAAGTATACTGACTTACGTAGAAAACAAAGGATGAACTACCTTGGTATAAAATTACTCTACATCAATTCCACTAGCAACAAGACTACATCTGTCCTGAAAACTAGAATGTTTAGAGTCTTGTCCTATTTACGTGGCAGTTAGCTGAACACATTCTCGTCTCAGCAGATGGCGTCCTACCTACTACTGCACGCCGGGTGGCGGCTGGAAGGAGCCAGATGGACTTCAATCCCAGTCCAGGTTTTGCCATATTTCACTCCCTATCTGTCATCAACCCCCTGGACAAGATCAGAAGGGTAAAACCACCAAACAAGCAGGACAGCAGGACAGTTATGAGGATTACAGAAGACAAAGCACATGCAAGGTACTTCTCAGGGGGTCCAATGCCTCGCTGCTTCTGTGGCCTGTGTACCTGGAGTGGCTGAACACAGGTATAGGCACACTGCCCTCCCACAGAGATGAAAGAAGGGGCACACCCCCATATTTCTCGTCAAGCTCTCCAAACCAGTAAAAAGACAAACCTTTTTTTTAAGACAAATCTTTTTATTTACAAAATAATTATGTGGTTTCTCACAGTGAATTTAACATAGAGAAACCATTTAATAGATCCCACAAGGAAATACTTGATTTATTTTTGTAAAAATAAGAACATATGCAAAGCAGAGTAAAATCTTCGGAGTTGAGAGGCATTTCTGTACCTTTCAGCCATTTGTTCTCAAGATAAATCCCATCTATAACACAACTGAGTGGTCACTCGGGGTCAACTTGAATAACTTTGTTCACGGTCCCTAAACTGCTGGTCAAGGCACTTACGTTGGTACAGACAACCATCCTGAACCTACGCAAAAGCTCCCTTTCATGATGATGGTGATTTTGCTTTTGTTTGAGACAGCAGATGATCTTCCTCTTGCCGAGGCTGAAGAAAATGTCTCTGTGTCTTCAAATTTGATACAGAAATATGCTATGTCAGAAAGACACACACATCTGCATGGAAGCATATCTGAAAACTTCTCCATTCATTATGAGAACTGAACTGGAAGACTATTTTAGCTACACACCAACGTCACAGAGCAGTTCACACGGACAACAGGAACACAAAGTGATGCACTCATCTGGATAAAACCACATGCATTATTAACTGTTTCACTAACTTGAGGTAGCTTCACTGACCATACAAGGTGGACTGAAACTACCACCACAATCAAGACAATGAACACAGCCACCACCCCGAAAGGTCCCTTTCTCTCTCTGGCTCATTCCATCTTCAAACGAACTCTCATCTGCTTCCTGTTGCTATATATTAGTTACCATTTTCTAGAGATCTCTATACATAGAGTATGTACTCTCTTTGGTCTGACCTTGTATCAGCATTATTTTGTGACTCATTCATGTCGCTCTGGGCGTAAAGCAGAGGTGTAGCATTCCATGATATGAATATACCACAGTTTGTTTATCCATCCACCAACTGAGGGACATTTGAATTGTTTGCATTTTGGGGTGTTACAAACTAAGCTGCTACAAATCTTTATGTGCAAGTCTATGCATGGACATGTATCTCTTTTTCTCTTGGGAAAACATCTAGGAATGGGTTGGCTGGGTCATTTGGTAGGTACATAATAATTTTGTAAGAAACTGCTAACCTTTTTCCAGAGTGGTCTGACCACTTTACATTCCTACCAGCAGTAGAGGAAAGTTTCCACTGCTCCAAATCCTCACCAATACTTGGTATAGTCAGTGCTTTCAATTTATATTTTTCTAATGATGTTGAGAATTGTTTCATGTGCCATCTGCCACACATTTATATCCTTTGGTGGCATGTCTGTTCAAATCATTCAACCCCCTTTTAATTGTTTGTTTTCTTGTATTCTGAGACTTCTTTATACAGTACAAATACAAATCCTCAATAAGATTTGTGATTTATACATATTTTTCCCCAGTCTTTGGTTTGTCTTCACAGTCATTCTCTTTGCAGTGTCTTTCCATAGGGGAGTAGCTAACTAATATATAAAGTTTTTAGTTTGTCAGTTTATAATTTTTCAAGTTATGGGCTTTTTTTTCCCCTAATTAAAAATAAGGCTTCTGACGTGGTATCTAAGAAATCTTTGCTCATCTATGGTCAAAAAGATTTTTCTTCTAAATTTTCTTCTAGAATTTTATATAGTTTTCAATTTTATATTTAGAACAGTTTTGAGTTAATGTTATACATGATATGATACACAGATCAAAGTTCATTTTTACTGCATACATATATCCAATTAGTCGAGCATTATACATTTAAAAGACTATTGCCTTTGTTCCTTTGTCAAAAATCCAATGACCATACAGACGTAGGTCTGTTCTATAATTTCTGCTCCATTCCGCTGATAGATGTGTCTTCTTGATGCCAATACCAGAGTGACTTGATTACTGTAGCCTTATGGTAAGTCACGAGGCCAGGTTTGTTCATCATCCTCAAAACTCTTTCAGATAGCTACATTTCCAATTTTAGTATATGTGCTGCTGAAGCAAACACTGGATCGTTGCATTTCTGTTTGAATTTTAAAATCAGCTTGTCAATTTTTTAACAACAAGAAGCTTGGTGGGATCTGAATCTTTTGAGTCCATGAACATGGTATGTCATTCTATTTCGGTTGTTTAATTTCTCTTGGCAATTTTTTGCAGTTTCCAGTGTAGGGGTTTTGCACATCCTTTGTTAGATTTCTCTCTACATATCATACCTTGGTCACAAACAACTGACAACTACAAGCATGGGTCTATCCTGTTCCACTGATGTATCTGTGTAATTTCAGGCCAATACAATACTATCATGACTATTGTAGCTATATAATAAGAGGTCAAGTTAGGTAGTATAAACCTTCCACTCTTAAAATAATGAATCTACGTAGTCAAAAAATAAAAGATGTTTTTTTCATTAGGCAAGTAGACAACTATATCCTGATGTCCCCTTATTCCATTCAAACTAGTGTTTGAAAATATGTCGTGTCACAACTCACTGCTAAATTGTTTATTCAAATAGCCTTGGCGTAGGCATCTTTAATCTACCCGTTTTTCATGGATTTGGCAGGAATCTGGAGAGGATAGAGGGTGACATTATGGACTCATTGTCTGAGTTAGCAGTGTAAATGAAAGGTCATTTAAGCTCTTCAAAGCTAATTTTCTTAGTTTAGAGATTTAACATAAGCACTTAAAAGACAAGGTTAACATAGCTTATTTTATCTAAATTTTTATATGATGCAATTGAAACCAAAAAATACTTTTTTTTTTTTTTTTTTAAAGATTTTATTTATTTATTTGACAGAGAGAGATCACAAGTAGGCAGAGAGAGAGGAAGGGAAGCAGGCTCCCTGCTGAGCAGAGAGCCCGATGCGGGACTCGATCCCAGGACACCGAGATCATGACCTGAGCTGAAGGCAGCGGCTTAACCCACTGAGCCACCCAGGCGCCCCCAAAAAATACTTTTAAGGAATAATGTCATTCATATTCTCTATAATTCTACTAATTTGGAGTTCACATTAGGCTAGCATTATATTGTAAGGAACTATAAGTTATCATTTCATACTTGACAACACTGTGGATTAAATTGTGTAACACTAAGAAATTTTGAATTATATGCAGGTTGACAGAGAAAAAAATATAATGCTATCAAAATATGCACCATAAAAATCCTATACTATAAGCACTAAGTAAAGGAAGGCTCAAGCATGTATAGGCTCCCGGAAGGTGAAGAAAGCCATGTCAATTTTTACAAAGTACAGTTTAATCAAATCTGTGCATAACAGTTAGTTTATAACTCATTCATTTTGTTACATGCCCAATGCTACTATTTAAATATTTTTTTCGTCCACAAATGATAATTTCTTCAGGTAATTTCAGGAAATTTCTTCAAGTAATTTCTTCAGGGAACTATACTTCTGAAGCACAGAAGTAGTTTTTGTGTCTGTTAGCCTCAATATATAGCCCAAGAAATAAACTCACTTTTTAGGTTGTAAATTTGAAAAAAAAAAAAAAAAAAAAAATATATATATATATATATATATATATATATACAAATTTTAAATAAGAATTCCAGTTTGCTGGGGTGCCTGGGTGGCTCAGTGAGTTAAAGCCTCTGTCTTCGGCTCAGGTCATGATCCCAGCATCCTGGGATCGAGCCCCACATCGGGCTCTCTGCTCAGCAGGGAGCCTGCTTCCCTTCCTCTCTCTCTCTCTCTCTCTCTCTCTGCCTACTTGTGATCTCTGTCAAATAAATAAAAATAAAATCTTAAAGAAAAAAAAAGTTTGTTTGCTAATATTTTAAGTTTGCTAATATTTGTGCCTCCTTGAACTGAGACAGGTACTATATGAAGGGGTGCATACACTTGTTAAGGACTGATCAAAATGACTTAGTGCACCGGGAACAGCCCTTCTGAATCCTCTGCCATTCCAACGCCAGAAAGCTGAGTCGATCCAGGAGTGAGGCATCCCCTACTCTTGAGCTGTGCTACCTGCAAGTCAGCAGGGCCATCTGCATCCGCCCTACGCAAAAAAGCAGAACAAAGGAGGACTTCCTTTCCTCCTATTCCCCTTTATGTGACATACAGTGCATATTAAATCGTGTTGCTCTTCACACTCTCCCTTATGAACAATAATCTTGGCCAAAATAATCATTAAGGAATGTTCTGCATCTCAGCTCTGATAGAAAAGTAAAGAAAGTCAGGGTGGGGGAGGGGACGCCAGAATGGCTATGGATATAGTGCAGTGCCCTTTGTGTGTCAACGATCTGTCAAAAGGGCTGCACACTTCTTATGGAAACTCACACTTCACATTCCTTTGGGCAGGCTGCTGGTTATTAAACTGGCCAAGACCCTTCAGCTACACGTGAGGATCTGCTCCTGTGCCCTTGAATCAAGGGTCTCTGACAGGTGATAAAAGTAAATCTTGGAATGGAAGATGTTTTGTGTCAGCCCCCTAGACAGTCTGTATTGCAGGAGGGAATTATTTACGCCATTTGGAACACTTTTGATACCTATCCCTTTCCAAGCTGACTGTGATTTGCGTGGGCACTCTGTGGTAAAAAGGTAAACCATGTCGAAGAGGAATACATCAGAGAAATATAGATTTCAAAAGCACCACACAATTCTGGCCTTGGGAAAAAAACAAGTTGTATGTTGCTTAAATATTACAAAATCCAGCATAAAAGCCAAGGGCCTAGACTGAGTTGTACTAAGCTGTTTGGTTGAAGCAAACAGTCTTCAGAACTGACTTCGGTATTAAAGAATCATGTTTGATTTGTGCCACAGAGACAGATAAATGCCACGAAGACAGATGCCTCTGTCTGTGAGACACTGTCCTATATGGTATAAAGTTAATAGCAAAGTAATAAGGAGCCTCTGGACCTGACATAAAGTACAAAGTTGTGCGTGCTCGGCGCTGGCTTCATGATCGATCACCTGTAAGCGCCCGTGATCACAGCGCGACGGTCCTCACCGCCTGGGAAGAGGGAGCTCCGCCGCGCTGGCAGAGGTGGCACAGGGGACTCCGCAGGTCCCGGGCCCCAGCGCGGAGCGACCGGCAAGCAACAAGGACCGCACGGCAGCAATACACTGAACACACTGAGAATAAAGCATTCCATGTGAGTGCACGTTCACACACACACACACACACACACACATCCCACTCCAAGCTTCTCCAAGGCAGCTGCTGAGGGGGTCTGGTTCCACTGGGCCTCTCCTGCTGCCCCTGACCCCGACTCCCTTTCCCTGGATTCACGGGCTGTGGCCACAGGTTGCTACTATAAACTGAAAGGGGACTTCCATTTCACAGAATTGAGTGTAAGTTTCCAAAGTCACGCTAAACACTGGAATTTCCCCACCCTCGATAATGACTCTTACCCCATACGCAGACCTGAATCAGACCCTCACGATCTGAAGGAAGCGACTGGCACTAGTTTGTACTCATCTCACACACCATGTGGACACTGGGGCCACCCTTGGAGGTCAAATATGACATCACAAGATTCAAAATGTCCCACAAACAACCTATTTTGTGTGTCTTCATTTCATGCCACTCTGAGTGTGACTGCTGAACACCCACCATCACGGTCCCCAAGGAAAAGCCTAACATTCAGTGACAGATTGTGTTACCACATGATTTATCATCTAAACTAGGTCACTTTTGATAATAAAACAGTTCTGTTAATAATCAGAAGGGACAATGCCATTAACAGCACTGTCCCGGGCTCATATAATTTACAATTATTAACATAATTACTTATAAGACCGACTAGGTAATCAATTTTAATGAATATTTAAAACTTCCCATTCTGAACTGCTCCTAACTGAGGCACCTACTTGATTTGGCTGAACCATTAAGGATGCGGATCGCAAAGAGGACTGCTGCTCCGTGTCGCTGTCTACTCAAGTTGCTCTCCGTTCTCCAGAGCAAGAAAAACAGAAGCGGCAAGAACCTAAAACCGCACCTACTGGTCCCAACTCGCAGAGGGACTGCCCCTAGAGGGTCAGTGGAGAGGTGGGCCAAGAAGTAGGTGGGCGGGGTGGAGGGGACCGGCTGGATAAGCCAGGAGAAAACTAAGGAGGAGAGGTGAGTAAGGAAGTAGGGGGCACGCTGAGGGGAGAGAGCTGCGCCGGAGAGCCAGCCGGCCTCGAGCCTCACCCACCACGTCCACGGCAAAGTCTTGCCGGCAGAGCGGGCCTGGTGTGTCTGCACATGGCCGAAAGCTCTTTCCCCTCCTACGTCCCACGTATTTGCACTGCACATACATGCAGTAGGGCGACTTTTTTTAAACATATAAAAATAGGTGACTCCAAATCTTAGGTCACTCAAGCAGAAACCTCAGCAGACCCTCAAGCACAGGGGTGTTACAGAAACGGACACGCCACGCCACGGAGGGCCGAGCGCGGGTGCCGGGCACCGGGCGGCCGTACTGACCTGTGTGCTGGCGGCGGTGCTTGGTGAGCGCGTGCCGAGTCCCGCCGGCGAAGCCGCAGAGGTCGCACAGAAACGACTTCTCGCCTGTTGCAACAATAAACAGATGAGGGACTGCGGAGGTCACAGATCATTAAAACATATCTATCAAGGCTTTCAGGGTTACTAATTCCTCCAATCAAATGTTTCCATGTAAATATGTCAAATGGGAATGAAATTACCACTGCGGTTTATTGACTGTGATAAAATCTGAAAAGCACCACTGAACATAATTACATACTTGTCAGACCCATAAAAATTAGCTTTATTATCAATGGAATGGTTTTGTACAACTTCATTTCTGGTAGATGTCTTCCAGATGGGGCTGCTTTATGCACTTGAACAGTTTTTATGCATATCCTGATTTTTTACAATTCCCATACATCTGGCCTTTCTGAGCTGAGTAAAGATTGCTTGGAATAGTTAATATACAGTATCTAGGATTCTGCTTAAATAAAACATATTGAATTTTCCAACAACTGAAGGATATTGAATTGGTTTTACCTGATTCTATCAGGTTCTTCTTTAATATCTTCCTACTTAATAATACAAATTAAATGGTTTCCTCGCACACACTGAAGATCCCAAGTAACAATAAAATCCACATTACTCAGGACCAATAACAATTCAGTGCTGTTTATGTTTCTCAAACTTGCATGGCATAAAAAAGCAAGTCTAGGGATTGCTAAAGAAATTGTAGAAAAACTTCAATTATTCATCTTTAATGACAGTCCTGGACGGAATACCTCTACAACAATTAGAGACAGATTTGACAGAATCAGTATTTGTTAAAAGTGTGTAAATGCTCATTTTATTTCAGCATTTTTACACAAGTAAACACTTTCCCGTACAGTGTATAAATGCAATCTATCTTTTTTCCAGCAGCATATTCAGGCAGTAAGCGTTGCCAAGCTTGGCAGTTTATCCCACAAGGCTCAAAGGGAAGGGCAAAAGAGAATAAAAATGCTAACCGTGGAGCGATACAGGCGAAATTATAAAATACTTTTCCAGAAACAAAATAAATCATTTGTATCTATTCTTATGTACTTTACTCATCTAGATGTTTAATGCAACAAGTCTTTCAACGGTTTTGCCCAAGTCAGCTGGCTTTGTTCTAAAACATTTT